>NW_027311887.1:1747500-2047500 GCF_040954645.1 Diabrotica undecimpunctata | reverse complement strand
ACACACTCTTCACCTCTCGACTCCTATCCATTAGTCGCCTCTTAAGACAGGCAGGGCCTTCTTGCCACGGACGTATCTCTGCGAGCCGAACGGACACACACACACACACACTTGCACACATACACACATACACGCTTCACCTCTCGACTCCTACCCATTAGTCGCTCCTTACAGCAAGCATGGCCTTCTTGCCACGGACGTATTCTTATCTCTGCGAGCCGAAGGGATACACACACACATACACACACACACACACACACGCACACACACACATACACTCGGACACGGACACACATACTTACACACGGACACACGCACGCACACACGCACACACACATACACTCACACACACACAAACACGTACACACGCACACACACACATACACTCTTCACCTCTTGACTCCTACCTATTAGTCGCCTCTTACGATAGGCAGGGCCTTCTTGCCTCGGTCGTGCTCTTATCTCTGCAAGCCGAACGGACACACACACACACACATACACACACACTCTCATACGCACACACACGCACATACGCACACACATATACACTCTTCACTACTCGACTCCTACCCATTAGTCGCCTCTTACGACAGGCAGGGCCTTCTTGCCACGGCCGTGTTCGTATCTCTGCGAGCCGACTGGACACACACACTCACACACACAAATACACACACACACTCACACATGCACACACACGCACACACGCACACTCACACACACATACACTCTTCAACTCTCGACTCCTACCCATTAGTCGCCTCTTACGACAGGCAGGGCCTTCTTGCCACGGCCGTGTTCTTATCTCTGCGAGCCGACTGGACACACACACACTCACACACACAAATACACACACACACTCACACACGCACACACACGCACACTCACACACACATACACTCTTCACCTCTCGACTCCTACCCATTAGTCGCCTCTTACGAAAGGCAGGGCCTTCTTGCCACGGCCGTGTTCTTATCTCTGAGAGCCGACTGGACACACACACACACTCACACACGCACACACACGCACACACGCACTTACACACATACACTCTTCACCACTCGACTCCTACGCATTAGTCGCCGCTTACGACAGGCAGGGCCTTCTTGGCACGGACGTGTCCTTATCACTGCGAGCCGACCGGACACACACACTCACACACGCACACACACACGCACACACGCACACACACACACACACACACACACATACACTTTTCACCTCTCGACTCCTACCCATTATTCTCCTATTACGACAGGCAGGGACTTCTTGCCACGGCCGTGTTCTTATCTCTGCAAGCCGAACGGACACACACACATACTCACACACGCACACACACACGCACACACGTACACACACACATACACTCTTCACCTCTCGACTCCTACCCATTAGTCGCCTCTCACGACAGGCAGGGCCTTCTTGCCACGGCCGTGTTCTCATTTCAGCGAGCTGACCGGACACACACACACACGCACACACAAACACACGCACACAGGCACAAACGCACACACGCAAACGCACACGCACACGCACACACTCTCCACCTCTCGAGTCCTATCCATTAGTCGCCTCTTAAGACAGGCAGAGCCTTCTTGCAACGAACGCATTCTTATCTCTGCGAGCCGAAAGGACACACACACACTCACACACAAACACACACACGCAAGCACACATACACTATTCACCTCTCGACTTCGGCCCATTATTCTCCTCTTACGACAGGCAGATACTTCTTGCCACGGCCGTGTTCTTATCTCTGCAAGCCGAACGGACACACACACATACTCACACACGCACACACACACGCACACACGTACACACACACATACACTCTACATCTCTCGACTCCTACCCATTAGTCGCCTCTTACGACAGGCAGGGCCTTCTTGCCACGGCCGTGTTCTCATTTCAGCGAGCTGACCGGACACACACACACACGCACACACAAACACACGCACACAGGCACAAACGCACACACGCAAACGCACACGCACACGCACACACTCTCCACCTCTCGAGTCCTATCCATTAGTCGCCTCTTAAGACAGGCAGAGCCTTCTTGCAACGAACGCATTCTTATCTCTGCAAGCCGAACGGACACACACACACGCACACACAAACACACACACACACGCACACACGCACACACACGCACCAATGCACACGCACACGCACACGCACACACTCTCCACCTCTCGACTCCTATCCATTAGCCGCCTCTTAAGACAGGTAGGGCCTTCTTGCCACGGCCGTAATCTTATCTCTGCGAGCCGAGCGGACAAACACACACACTCACACACACACACACACACATACACTCTTCACCTCTCGACCCCTACCTTTTAGTCGCCTCTTACGAGAGGCAGGGCCTTCTTGCCCCGGCCGTATTCATATCTCTGCAAGCCGAACGGACACACACACTCATACACACACACTCACACACGCACAAACACACATACACGCACACATGCACACACACATACACTCTTCACCTCTCGACTCCTACCTATTAGTCGCCTCTTACGATAGGCAGGGCCTTCTTGCCTCGGTTGTGCTCTTATCTCTGCAAGCCGAACTAACAAACACACATACTCACACACGCACACACGCACACACGCACACACGCATACACACATACACTCTTCACCTCTCGACCCCTACCTTTTAGGCGCCTCTTACGAGAGGCAGGGCCTTCTTGCCCCGGCCGTATTCATATCTCTGCAAGCCGAACGGACACACACACACACATACACACACACACTCACACACACACACGCACATACGCACGCACACACGTACACACACATACATTCTTCACCTCTCTAATCCTACCTATTAGTCGCCTCTCACGACAGGCAGGGCCTTCTTGCCTCGGCCGTGTTCTTATTTCTGCAAGACGAACGGACACAGACACATACTCACACACTCACACACACACGCACACACGCACACACACACATACACTCTTCACCTCTCTACTCCTACCTATTAGTCGCCTATTACGATAGGCAGGGCCTGCTTGCCTCGGTCGTGTTCTTATTTCTGCAAGCCGAACTAATACACACACATACTCACACACGCACACACACACACGCACACACGCACACACACACATACACTCTTCACCTTTCGACTCCTACTTATTAGTCGCCCATTACAAGAGGCAGGGCCTTCTTGCCTCTGCCGTATTTTTATCTCTGCAAGCCAAACAGACACACACACATACACACACACTTACACACGCACCCACACGCACACACTCTCCACCTCTCGACTCCTATCCATTAGTCGCCTCTTAAGACAGGCAGGGCCTTCTTGCCACAAACGTATACCTATCTCTGCGAGCCGAACGGACACACACACACACACACTTGCACACATACACACACACATACACGCTTCACCTCTCGACTCCTACCCCTTAGTCGCTCCTTACAGCAAGCATGGCCTTCTTGCCACGGACGTATTCTTATCTCTGCGAGCCGAAGGGATACACACACACATACACACACACACACACGCACACACGCACACACACATACACTCTTCACCTCTTGACTCCTACCTATTAGTCGCCTCTTACGATAGGCAGGGCCTTCTTGCCTCGGTCGTGCTCTTATCTCTGCAAGCCGAACGGACACACACACTCACACACAAATACACACACACACTCACACATGCACACACACGCACACACGCACACTCACACACACATACACTCTTCACCTCTCGACTCCTACCCATTAGTCGCCTCTTACGACAGGCAGGGCCTTCTTGCCACGGCCGTGTTCGTATCTCTGCGAGCCGACTGGACACACACACTCACACACACAAATACACACATACACTCACACATGCACACACACGCACACACGCACACTTACACACACATACACTCTTCACCTCTCGACTCCTACCCATTAGTCGCCTCTTACGACAGGCAGGGCCTTCTTGCCACGGCCGTGTTCGTATCTCTGCGAGCCGACTGGACACACACACTCACACACACAAATACACACACACACTCACACATGCACACACAGGCACACACGCACACTCACACACACATACACTCCTCACCTCTCGACTCCTACCCATTAGTCGCCTCTTACGATAGGCAGGGCCATCTTGCCACGGCCGTGTTCTTATCTCTGCGAGCCGACTGGACACACACACACTCACACACACAAATACACACACACACTCACACACGCACACACACGCACACTCACACACACATACACTCTTCACCTCTCGACTCCTACCCATTAGTCGCCTCTTACGAAAGGCAGGGCCTTCTTGCCACGGCCGTGTTCTTATCTCTGAGAGCCGACTGGACACACACACACTCACACACGCACACACACGCACACACGCACTTACACACATACACTCTTCACCTCTAGACTCCTACGCATTAGTCGCCGCTTACGACAGGCAGGGCCTTCTTGGCACGGACGTGTCCTTATCACTGCGAGCCGACCGGACACACACACTCACACACGCACACACACACGCACACACGCACACACACACGTACACTCTTCACCTCTCGACCCCTACCTTTTAGTCGCCTCTTACGAGAGGCAGGGCCTTCTTGCCCCGGCCGTATTCATATCTCTGCAAGCCGAACGGACACACACACTCATACACACACACTCACACACGCACAAACACACATACACGCACACACGCACACACACATACACTCTTCACCTCTCGACTCCTACCTATTAGTCGCCTCTTACGATAGGCAGGGCCTTCTTGCCTCGGTTGTGCTCTTATCTCTGCAAGCCGAACTAACAAACACACATACTCACACACGCACACACGCACACACGCATACACACATACACTCTTCACCTCTCGACTCCTACTTATTAGTCGCCCCTAACAAGAGGCAGGGCCTTCTTGCCTCGGCCGTATTCTTATCTCTGCAAGCCAAACAGACACAAACATATACACACACACACACGCACACACACGCACGCACGCACACACACACACACACACTCTTCACCTCTCGACTCCTACCCGTTAGTTTACTCTTAACGACAGGCAGTGCCTTCTTGCCACGGCCGTGTTCTCATCTCTGCGAGCCGACCGGACACACACACACACACTGACACACACACATACACACACACACTCACACACGCACGCACACACGCACACACACATACACTCTTCACCTCTCGACTCCTACCCATTATTCTCCTCTTACGACAGGCAGGGACTTCTTGCCACGGCCGTGTTTTTATCTCTGCAAGCCAAACGGACACACACACACACGCACACACACACACGCACACGCACACGCACACGCACACACTCTCTACCTCTCGACTCCTATCCATTAGTCGCCTCTTACGACAGGCATGGCCTTCTTGCCACCGCTTTTTTCTTATCTCTGCGAGCGAAGGGACACACACACACACATACACACACACACTCACACACACACACGCACATACGCACGCACACACGTACACACACATACATTCTTCACCTCTCTAATCCTACCTATTAGTCGCCTCTCACGACAGGCAGGGCCTTCTTGCCTCGGCCGTGTTCTTATTTCTGCAAGACGAACGGACACACACACATACTCACACACTCACACACACACGCACACACGCACACACACACATACACTCTTCACCTCTCTACTCCTACCTATTAATCGCCTATTACGATAGGCAGGGCCTGCTTGCCTCGGTCGTGTTCTTATTTCTGCAAGCCGAACTAATACACACACATACTCACACACGCCCACACACACACACGCACACACGCACACACACACACATACACTCTTCACCTTTCGACTCCTACTTATTAGTCGCCCATTACAAGAGGCAGGGCCTTCTTGCCTCTGCCGTATTTTTATCTCTGCAAGCCAAACAGACACACACACATACACACACACACTTACACACGCACCCACACGCACACACTCTTCACCTCTCGACTCCTATCCATTAGTCGCCTCTTAAGACAGGCAGGGCCTTCTTGCCACAAACGTATACCTATCTCTGCGAGCCGAACGGACACACACACACACACTTGCACACATACACACACACACACATACACGCTTCACCTCTCGACTCCTACCCCTTAGTCGCTCCTTACAGCAAGCATGGCCTTCTTGCCACGGACGTATTCTTATCTCTGCGAGCCGAAGGGATACACACACACATACACACACACACACGCACACACGCACACACACACATACACTCTTCACCTCTTGACTCCTACCTATTAGTCGCCTCTTACGATAGGCAGGGCCTTCTTGCCACGGCCGTGTTCGTATCTCTGCGAGCCGACTGGACACACACACTCACACACACAAATACACACATACACTCACACATGCACACACACGCACACACGCACACTCACACACACATACACTCTTCACCTCTCGACTCCTACCCATTAGTCGCCTCTTACGACAGGCAGGGCCTTCTTGCCACGGCCGTGTTCGTATCTCTGCGAGCCGACTGGACACACACACTCACACACACAAATACACTCACACACTCACACATGCACACACACGCACACACGCACACTCACACACACATACACTCTTCACCTCTCGACTTCTACCCATTAGTCGCCTCTTACGACAGGCAGGGCCTTCTTGCCACGGCCGTGTTCTTATCTCTGCGAGCCGACTGGACACACACACACTCACACACACAAATACACACACACACTCACACACACAAATACACACACACACTCACACACGCACACACCCGCACACTCACACACACATACACTCTTCACCACTCGACTCCTACCCATTAGTCGCCTCTTACGACAGGCAGGGCCTTCTTGCCACGGCCGTGTTCGTATCTCTGCGAGCCGACTGGACACACACACTCACACACACAAATACACACACACACACTCACACATGCACACACACGCACACACGCACACTCACACACACATACACTCCTCACCTCTCGACTCCTACCCATTAGTCGCCTCTTACGACAGGCAGGGCCTTCTTGCCACGGCCGTGTTCTTATCTCTGCGAGCCGACTGGACACACACACACTCACACACACATACACTCTTCACCTCTCGACTCCTACCCATTAGTCGCCTCTTACGAAAGGCAGGGCCTTCTTGCCACGGCCGTGTTCTTATCTCTGAGAGCCGACTGGACACACACACACTCACACATGCACACACGCACACACGCACTTACACACATACACTCTTCACCTCTCGACTCCTACGCATTAGTCGCCGCTTACGACAGGCAGGGCCTTCTTGGCACGGACGTGTCCTTATCACTGCGAGCCGACCGGACACACACACTCACACACGCACACACACACGCACACACGCACACACACACGTACACTCTTCACCTCTCGACTCCTACCCATTAGTTGCCTCTTACGACAGGCAGGCCTTCTTGCCTCGGCCGTATTCTAATCTCTGCGAGCCGAATAGACACGCATACATACACACACACACTTACACACGCACAAACACACACACACCCACACACGCACACACACACACATACACTCTTCACCTCTCGACTCCTACCAATTAGTCGCCACTTACGACAGGCAGGGCCCTCTTGCCTTGGCCGTATTCTTATCTCTGCAAGCCAAACGGACACATACACACTCACACACACAAGCACGCACACACGCACACACACGCACACACACAAAAACACTTTTCACCTCTCGACTCCTACCAATTAGTCGCCACTTACGACAGGCAGGGCATTCTTGCCTCGGCCGTATTCTTATCTCTGCAAGCCGAACGGACATATACACACTCACACACACACGCACGCACACACGCACACACACGCACACACACACACAAATACATTCTTCACCTCTCGACTCCTACCCATTAGTCGCCTCTTACGACAGGCATTGCCTTGTTGCCTCGGCCGTATTCTAATCTCTGCGAGCCGAATGGACACACACAAACATACACACACACACTTACACACGCACAAACACACACACACCCACACACGCACACACTCACGTACTCTCTTCACCTCTCGACTCCTACCCATTAGTCGCCTCTTACGACAGGCAGGGACTTCTTGCCACGGCTGTGTTCTTATCTCTGCAAGCCAAACGGACACACACACACGCACACACAAACACACGCACACAGGCACACACGCACACACGCACACACGCACACGCACACATTCTCCACCTCTCGATTCCTATCCATTAGTCGCCTCTTAAGACAGGCAGGGCCTTCTTGCCACGGACGTATTCTTATCTCTGCGAGCCGAAAGGACACACACACACACACGCACACACAAACACACGCACACAGGCACACACGCACACACGCACACGTACACGCACACGCACACACTCTCCACCTCTCGACTAATATCCATTAGTCGCCTCTTAAGACAGGCAGGGCGTTCTTGCCTCGGCCGTATTCTTATCTCTGCAAGCCAAACGGACACACACACACACATACACACACATACTCACACACGCACAAACACACGCACACACACAAAGACACATACACTCTTCACCTCTCGACTCCTATTCATTAGTCGCCTCTTACGACAGGCAGGGACTTCTTGCCACGGCCGTGTTCTTATCTTTGCGAGCCGAACGGACACACACACATACACACACACGCACACACACACGCACACACGCACTTACACACATACTCTCTTCACCTCTCGACTCCTACTTATTAGTCGCCCACTCTTCACATCTCGACTCCTACCCATTAGTCGCCCCGTACGATTTGCATCGCCTTCTTGTCACGGCTGTTTTCTTATCTCTGCGAGCCGAAGGGACACACACACACATACACACACACACACTCACAAACACACACACACACACGCACGCGCACACGCACACACACATACACTCACACACACACAAACACGCCCACACGCACACACACATACATTCTTCACCTCTCGACTCCTACCTATTAGTCGCCTCTTACGATAGGCAGGGCCTTCTTGCCTTGGCCGTGTTCTTATCACTGCAAGCCGAACGGACACACACACATACTCACACACGCACACACACACGCACACACGCACACACACATACACTTTTCACCTCTCGACTCCTACTTATTAGTCGCCCACTCTTCGCCTCTCGACTCCTATCCATTAGTCGCCCCGTACGATTTGCATCGCTTTCTTGCCACGGCTGTTTTCTTATCTCTGCGAGCCGAAGGGACACACACACATATATACACACACACTCACAAACACACACACACGCACGCACACACGCACACACACATACACTCACACACACACAAACACGCCCACACGCACACACACATACATTCTTCACCTCTCGACTCCTACCTATTAGTCGCCTCTTACGATAGGCAGGGACTTCTTGCCACGGCCGTGTTCTTATCTCTGCAAGCCGAACGGACACACACACATACTCACACACGCACACACACACGCACACACGCACACACACATACACTCTTCACCTCTCGACTCCTACCTATTAGTCGCCCCTTACAACTGGCAGGGTCTTCTTGCCTTGGCCGTATTCTTACCTCTGCAAGCCAGACGGACACACACACATACACACACACACACGCACACACACGCACACACGCACACACACACACATACACTCTTCACCTCTCGACCCCTACCCATTAGTCGCCTCTTACGACAGGCAGGGCCTTCCTGCCACGGCCATGTTCTTATCTCTGCGAGCCGACCGGACAAACACACTCACACACACACATACAAGAACACACACACACACGCACGCACACACGCGCACACACACATATACACTCTCCACCTTTCGACTCCTATCCATTAGTCGCCTCTTAAGACAGGCATGACCTTCTTGCCACGGACGTATTCTTATCTCTGCAAGCCGAACGGACACACACACATACTCACACACGCACACACACACGCACACACGTACACACACACATACACTCTTCACCTCTCGACTCCTACCCATTAGTCGCCTCTTACGACAGGCAGGGACTTCTTGCCACGGCCGTGTTCTCATTTCAGCGAGCCGAACGGACACACACACACACGCACACACAAAAACACGCACACAGGCACAAACGCACACACGCAAACGCACACGCACACGCACACACTCTCCACCTCTCGAGTCCTATCCATTAGTCGCCTCTTAAGACAGGCAGAGCCTTCTTGCAACGAACGCATTCTTATCTCTGCGAGCCGAAAGGACACGCACACACACTCACACACAAACACACACACGCAAGCACACATACACTATTCACCTCTCGACTTCTACCCATTATTCTCCTCTTACTACAGGCAGGGACTTCTTGCCACGGCCGTGTTCTTATCTCTGCAAGCCGAACGGACACACACACACGCACACACAAACACACACACACACACGCACACACGCACACACACGCACCCACGCACACGCACACGCACACGCACACGCACACGCACACGCACACACTCTCCACCTCTGGACTCCTATCCATTAGCCGCCTCTTAAGACAGGTAGGGCCTTCTTGCCACGGCCATAATCTTATCTCTGCGAGCCGAGCAGACAAACACACACACTCACACACACACACACACACACACATACACTCTTCACCTCTCGACCCCTACCTTTTAGTCGCCTCTTACGAGAGGCAGGGCCTTCTTGCCTCGGCCGTATTCATATCTCTGCAAGCCGAACGGACACACACACTCATACACACACACTCACCCACGCACAAACACACATACACGCACACACGCACACAAACATACACTCTTCACCTCTCGACTCCTACCCATTAGTCGCCTCTTACGACAGGCAAGGCCTTCTTGCCTCGGCCGTATTCTTATCTCTGCAAGCCGAACGGACACATACACACGCACACACACGCACACACACAAAAACACTTTTCACCTCTCGACTCCTACACATTAGTTGCCTCTTACGACAGGCATGGCCTTCTTGCCTCGGCCGTATTCTAATCTCTGCGAGCCGAATGGACACACACATACATACACACACACTTACACACGCACAAACACACACACACCCACACACGCACACACACACACACATACACTATTCACCTTTCGACTCCTACCTATTAGTCGCCCCTTACAAGAGAGAGGGCCTTCTTGCCTCGGCCGTATTCTTATCTCTGCAAGCCAAACAGACACACACACATACACACACACTTACACACGCACACACACGCACACACGCACACACACACATACACTCTTCACCTCTCGACACCTACCAATTAGTCGCCACTTACGACAGGCAGGGCCTTCTTGCCTCGGCCGTATTCTTATCTCTGCAAGCTGAACGGACACACACACACTCACACACACACGCACGCACACACGCACACACACGCACACACACACACACACACAAATAAACTCTTCACCTCTCGACTCCTACCCATTAGTCGCCATTTACGACAGGCAGGGCCTTCTTGCCTCGGCCGTATTCTTATCTCTGCAAGCCGAACGGACACACACACACACTCACACACAGACGCACGCACACACGCACACACACGCACACACGCACACACACACATACACTCTTCACCTCTCGACTCCTACCCATTAGTCGCCTCTTAACGACGGGCAGTGCCTTCTTGCCACGGCCGTGTTCTCATCTCTGCGAGCCGACCGGACACACACACACACACTGACACACACACATACACACACACACTCACACACGCACGCACACACGCACACACATACATACACTCTTCACCTCTCGACTCCTACCCATTATTCTCCTCTTACGACAGGCAGGGACTTCTTGCCACGGCCGTGTTCTTATCTCTGCAAGCCAAACGGTCACACACACACTCACACACACACACACGCACACGCACCCGCACACGCACACACTCTCCACCTCTCGACTCCTATCCATTAGTCGCCTCTTACGACAGGCATGGCCTTCTTGCCACCGCTTTTTTCTTATCTCTGCGAGCGAAGGGACACACACACACACACATACACACACACACTCACACACACATGCACACACGCACGCACACACGCACACACACATACACTCACACACACACAAACACGCACATACGCACACACATACACTCTTCACCTCTCGACTCCTACCCATTAGTCGCCTCTTACGAAAGGCAGGGCCTTCTTGACACGGCCGTGTTCTTATCTCTGAGAGCCGACTGGACACACACACACACTCACACACGCACACACACGCACACACGCACTTACACACATACACTCTTCACCACTCGACTCCTACGCATTAGTCGCCGCTTACGACAGGCAGGGCCTTCTTGGCACGGCCGTGTTCTCATTTCAGCGAGCTGACCGGACACACACACACACGCACACACAAACACACGCACACAGGCACAAACGCACACACGCAAACGCACACGCACACGCACACACTCTCCACCTCTCGAGTCCTATCCATTAGTCGCCTCTTAAGACAGGCAGAGCCTTCTTGCAACGAACGCATTCTTATCTCTGCGAGCCGAAAGGACACACACACACACTCACACACAAACACACACACGCAAGCACACATACACTATTCACCTCTCGACTTCGGCCCATTATTCTCCTCTTACGACAGGCAGGGACTTCTTGCCACGGCCGTGTTTTTATCTCTGCAAGTTAAACGGACACACACACACACGCACACACACACACGCACACGCACACGCACACGCACACACTCTCCACCTCTCGACTCCTATCCATTAGTCGCCTCTTAAGACAGGCAGGGCCTTCTTGCCACAAACGTATACCTATCTCTGCGAGCCGAACGGACACACACACACACACTTGCACACATACACACACACACACACATACACGCTTCACCTCTCGACTCCTACCCCTTAGTCGCTCCTTACAGCAAGCATGGCCTTCTTGCCACGGACGTATTCTTATCTCTGCGAGCGCCGAAGGGATACACACACACATACACACACACACACACACGCACACACGCACACACACACATACACTCTTCACCTCTTGACTCCTACCTATTAGTCGCCTCTTACGATAGGCAGGGCCTTCTTGCCACGGCCGTGTTCGTATCTCTGCGAGCCGACTGGACACACACACTCACACACACAAATACACACATACACTCACACATGCACACACACGCACACACGCACACTCACACACACATACACTCTTCACCTCTCGACTCCTACCCATTAGTCGCCTCTTACGACAGGCAGGGCCTTCTTGCCACGGCCGTGTTCGTATCTCTGCGAGCCGACTGGACACACACACTCACACACACAAATACACTCACACACTCACACATGCACACACACGCACACACGCACACTCACACACACATACACTCTTCACCTCTCGACTTCTACCCATTAGTCGCCTCTTACGACAGGCAGGGCCTTCTTGCCACGGCCGTGTTCTTATCTCTGCGAGCCGACTGGACACACACACACTCACACACACAAATACACACACACACACTCACACACGCACACACCCGCACACTCACACACACATACACTCTTCACCACTCGACTCCTACCCATTAGTCGCCTCTTACGACAGGCAGGGCCTTCTTGCCACGGCCGTGTTCGTATCTCTGCGAGCCGACTGGACACACACACTCACACAAACAAATACACACACACACACTCACACCTGCACACACACGCACACACGCACACTCACACACACATACACTCCTCACCTCTCGACTCCTACCCATTAGTCGCCTCTTACGACAGGCAGGGCCTTCTTGCCACGGCCGTGTTCTTATCTCTGCGAGCCGACTGGACACACACACACTCACACACACATATACACACACACACTCACACACGCACACACACGCACACTCACACACACATACACTCTTCACCTCTCGACTCCTACCCATTAGTCGCCTCTTACGAAAGGCAGGGCCTTCTTGCCACGGCCGTGTTCTTATCTCTGAGAGCCGACTGGACACACACACACTCACACATGCACACACACGCACACACGCACTTACACACATACACTCTTCACCTCTCGACTCCTACGCATTAGTCGCCGCTTACGACAGGCAGGGCCTTCTTGGCACGGACGTGTCCTTATCACTGCGAGCCGACCGGACACACACACTCACACACGCACACACACACGCACACACGCACACACACACGTACACTCTTCACCTCTCGACTCCTACCCATTAGTTGCCTCTTACGACAGGCAGGCCTTCTTGCCTCGGCCGTATTCTAATCTCTGCGAGCCGAATGGACACGCATACATACACACACACACTTACACACGCACAAACACACACACACCCACACACGCACACACACACACACATACACTCTTCACCTCTCGACTCCTACCAATTAGTCGCCACTTACGACAGGCAGGGCCCTCTTGCCTTGGCCGTATTCTTATCTCTGCAAGCCGAACGGACACATACACACTCACACACACAAGCACGCACACACGCACACACACGCACACACACAAAAACACTTTTCACCTCTCGACTCCTACCAATTAGTCGCCACTTACGACAGGCAGGGCATTCTTTGCCTCGGCCGTATTCTTATCTCTGCAAGCCGAACGGACATATACACACTCACACACACACGCACGCACACACGCACACACACGCACACACACACACAAATACATTCTTCACCTCTCGACTCCTACCCATTAGTCGCCTCTTACGACAGGCATTGCCTTGTTGCCTCGGCCGTATTCTAATCTCTGCGAGCCGAATGGACACACACAAACATACACACACACACTTACACACGCACAAACACACACGCACCCACACACGCACACACTCACGTACTCTCTTCACCTCTCGACTCCTACCCATTAGTCGCCTCTTACGACAGGCAGGGATTTCTTGCCACGGCCGTGTTCTTATCTCTGCAAGCCAAACGGACACACACACACGCACACACAAACACACGCACACAGGCACACACGCACACACGCACACACGCACACGCACACATTCTCCACCTCTCGATTCCTATCCATTAGTCGCCTCTTAAGACAGGCAGGGCCTTCTTGCCACGGACGTATTCTTATCTCTGCGAGCCGAAAGGACACACACACACACACGCACACACAAACACACGCACACAGGCACACACGCACACACGCACACGTACACGCACACGCACACACTCTCCACCTCTCGACTAATATCCATTAGTCGCCTCTTAAGACAGGCAGGGCGTTCTTGCCTCGGCCGTATTCTTATCTCTGCAAGCCAAACGGACACACACACACACACATACACACACATACTCACACACGCACAAACACACGCACACACACAAAGACACATACACTCTTCACCTCTCGACTCCTATTCATTAGTCGCCTCTTACGACAGGCAGGGACTTCTTGCCACGGCCGTGTTCTTATCTTTGCGAGCCGAACGGACACACACACATACACACACACGCACACACACACGCACACACGCACCCACACACATACTCTCTTCACCTCTCGACTCCTACTTATTAGTCGCCCACTCTTCACATCTCGACTCCTACCCATTAGTCGCCCCGTACGATTTGCATCGCCTTCTTGTCACGGCTGTTTTCTTATCTCTGCGAGCCGAAGGGACACACACACACATACATACACACACACTCACAAACACACACACACACACACGCACGCGCACACGCACACACACATACACTCACACACACACAAACACGCCCACACGCACACACACATACATTCTTCACCTCTCGACTCCTACCTATTAGTCGCCTCTTACGATAGGCAGGGCCTTCTTGCCTTGGCCGTGTTCTTATCACTGCAAGCCGAACGGACACACACACATACTCACACACGCACACACACACGCACACACGCACACACACATACACTCTTCACCTCTCGACTCCTACCTATTAGCCGCCCCTTACAACTGGCAGGGTCTTCTTGCCTTGGCCGTATTCTTACCTCTGCAAGCCGAACGGACACACACACATACTCACACACGCACACACACACGCACACACGCACACACACATACACTCTTCACCTCTCGACTCCTACCTATTAGTCGCCCCTTACAACTGGCAGGGTCTTCTTGCCTTGGCCGTATTCTTACCTCTGCAAGCCAGACGGACACACACACATACACACACACACGCACACACACGCACACACGCACACACACACACATACACTCTTCACCTCTCGACCCCTACCCATTAGTCGCCTCTTACGACAGGCAGGGCCTTCCTGCCACGGCCATGTTCTTATCTCTGCGAGCCGACCGGACAAACACACTCACACACACACATACAAGAACACACACACACACGCACGCACACACGCGCACACACACATATACACTCTCCACCTTTCGACTCCTATCCATTAGTCGCCTCTTAAGACAGGCATGACCTTCTTGCCACGGACGTATTCTTATCTCTGCAAGCCGAACGGACACACACACATACTCACACACGCACACACACACGCACACACGTACACACACACATACACTCTTCACCTCTCGACTCCTACCCATTAGTCGCCTCTTACGACAGGCAGGGACTTCTTGCCACGGCCGTGTTCTCATTTCAGCGAGCCGAACGGACACACACACACACGCACACACAAAAACACGCACACAGGCACAAACGCACACACGCAAACGCACACGCACACGCACACACTCTCCACCTCTCGAGTCCTATCCATTAGTCGCCTCTTAAGACAGGCAGAGCCTTCTTGCAACGAACGCATTCTTATCTCTGCGAGCCGAAAGGACACGCACACACACTCACACACAAACACACACACGCAAGCACACATACACTATTCACCTCTCGACTTCTACCCATTATTCTCCTCTTACGACAGGCAGGGACTTCTTGCCACGGCCGTGTTCTTATCTCTGCAAGCCGAACGGACACACACACACGCACACACAAACACACACACACACACACGCACACACGCACACACACGCACCCACGCACACGCACACGCACACGCACACGCACACGCACACGCACACACTCTCCACCTCTCGACTCCTATCCATTAGCCGCCTCTTAAGACAGGTAGGGCCTTCTTGCCACGGCCGTAATCTTATCTCTGCGAGCCGAGCAGACAAACACACACACTCACACACACACACACACACATACACTCTTCACCTCTCGACCCCTACCTTTTAGTCGCCTCTTACGAGAGGCAGGGCCTTCTTGCCCCGGCCGTATTCATATCTCTGCAAGCCGAACGGACACACACACTCATACACACACACTCACACACGCACAAACACACATACACGCACACACGCACACAAACATACACTCTTCACCTCTCGACTCCTACCCATTAGTCGCCTCTTACGACAGGCAAGGCCTTCTTGCCTCGGCCGTATTCTTATCTCTGCAAGCCGAACGGACACATACACACGCACACACACGCACACACACAAAAACACTTTTCACCTCTCGACTCCTACACATTAGTTGCCTCTTACGACAGGCATGGCCTTCTTGCCTCGGCCGTATTCTAATCTCTGCGAGCCGAATGGACACACACATACATACACACACACTTACACACGCACAAACACACACACACCCACACACGCACACACACACACACATACACTATTCACCTTTCGACTCCTACCTATTAGTCGCCCCTTACAAGAGAGAGGGCCTTCTTGCCTCGGCCGTATTCTTATCTCTGCAAGCCAAACAGACACACACGCACACACGCACACACACACATACACTCTTCACCTCTCGACACCTACCAATTAGTCGCCACTTACGACAGGCAGGGCCTTCTTGCCTCGGCCGTATTCTTATCTCTGCAAGCCGAACGGACACACACACACTCACACACACACGCACGCACACACGCACACACACGCACACACACACACACACACAAATACACTCTTCACCTCTCGACTCCTACCCATTAGTCGCCATTTACGACAGGCAGGGCCTTCTTGCCTCGGCCGTATTCTTATCTCTGCAAGCCGAACGGACACACACACACACTCACACACAGACGCACGCACACACGCACACACACGCACACACGCACACACACACATACACTCTTCACCTCTCGACTCCTACCCATTAGTCGCCTCTTAACGACAGGCAGTGCCTTCTTGCCACGGCCGTGTTCTCATCTCTGCGAGCCGACCGGACACACACACACACACTGACACACACACATACACACACACACTCACACACGCACGCACACACGCACACACATACATACACTCTTCACCTCTCGACTCCTACCCATTATTCTCCTCTTACGACAGGCAGGGACTTCTTGCCACGGCCGTGTTCTTATCTCTGCAAGCCAAACGGACACACACACACTCACACACACACACGCACACGCACCCGCACACGCACACACTCTCCACCTCTCGACTCCTATCCATTAGTCGCCTCTTACGACAGGCATGGCCTTCTTGCCACCGCTTTTTTCTTATCTCTGCGAGCGAAGGGACACACACACACACACATACACACACACACTCACACACACATGCACACACGCACGCACACACGCACACACACATACACTCACACACACACAAACACGCACATACGCACACACATACACTCTTCACCTCTCGACTCCTACCCATTAGTCGCCTCTTAGGAAAGGCAGGGCCTTCTTGCCACGGCCGTGTTCTTATCTCTGAGAGCCGACTGGACGCACACACACACTCACACACGCACACACACGCACACACGCACTTACACACATACACTCTTCACCACTCGACTCCTACGCATTAGTCGCCGCTTACGACAGGCAGGGCCTTCTTGGCACGGCCGTGTTCTCATTTCAGCGAGCTGACCGGACACACACACACACGCACACACAAACACACGCACACAGGCACAAACGCACACACGCAAACGCACACGCACACGCACACACTCTCCACCTCTCGAGTCCTATCCATTCGTCGCCTCTTAAGACAGGCAGAGCCTTCTTGCAACGAACGCATTCTTATCTCTGCGAGCCGAAAGGACACACACACACACTCACACACAAACACACACACGCAAGCACACATACACTATTCACCTCTCGACTTCGGCCCATTATTCTCCTCTTACGACAGGCAGGGACTTCTTGCCACGGCCGTGTTCTTATCTCTGCAAGCCGAACGGACACACACACACGCACACACAAACACACACACACACGTACACACACGCACTTATGCACACGCACACGCACACGCACACACTCTCCACCTCTCGACTCCTATCCATTAGCCGCCTCTTAAGACAGGTAGGGCCTTCTTGCCACGGCCGTAATCTTATCTCTGCGAGCCGAGCGGACAAACAAACACACTCACACACACACACACACACACATACACTCTTCACCTCTCGACCCCTACCTTTTAGTCGCCTCTTACGAGAGGCAGGGCCTTCTTGCCCCGGCCGTATTCATATCTCTGCAAGCCGAACGGACACACACACTCATACACACACACTCACACACGCACAAACACACATACACGCACACACGCACACACACATACACTCTTCACCTCTCGACTCCTACCTATTAGTCGCCTCTTACGATAGGCAGGGCCTTCTTGCCTCGGTTGTGCTCTTATCTCCGCAAGCCGAACTAACAAACACACATACTCACACACGCACACACGCACACACGCATACACACATACACTCTTCACCTCTCGACTCCTACTTATTAGTCGCCCCTTACAAGAGGCAGGGCTTTCTTTCCTCGGCCGTATTCTTATCTCTGCAAGCCAAACAGACACAAACATATACACACACACACACGCACACACACGCACACACGCACACACACACACACACATACACTCTTCACCTCTCGACTCCTACCCGTTAGTTGCCTCTTAACGACAGGCAGTGCCTTCTTGCCACGGCCGTGTTCTCATCTCTGCGAGCCGACCGGACACACACACACACTGACACACACACATACACACACACACTCACACACGCACGCACACACGCACACACACACATACACTCTTCACCTCTCGACTCCTACCCATTATTCTCCTCTTACGACAGGCAGGGACTTCTTGCCACGGCCGTGTTTTTATCTCTGCAAGCCAAACGGACACACACACACACGCACACACACACACACACGCACACGCACACGCACACGCACACACTCTCCACCTCTCGACTCCTATCCATTAGTCGCCTCTTACGACAGGCATGGCCTTCTTGCCACCGCTTTTTTCTTATCTCTGCGAGCGAAGGGACACACACACACACATACACACACACACTCACACACACACGCACATACGCACGCACACACGTACACACACATACATTCTTCACCTCTCTAATCCTAACTATTAGTCGCCTCTCACGACAGGCAGGGCCTTCTTGCCTCGGCCGTGTTCTTATTTCTGCAAGACGAACGGACACACACACATACTCACACACTCACACACACACGCACACACGCACACACGCACACACACACATACACTCTTCACCTCTCTACTCCTACCTATTAGTCGCCTATTACGATAGGCAGGGCCTGCTTGCCTCGGTCGTGTTCTTATTTCTGCAAGCCGAACTAATACACACACGCACACACACACACACGCACACACGCACACACACACACACATACACTCTTCACATTTCGACTCCTACTTATTAGTCGCCCATTACAAGAGGCAGGGCCTTCTTGCCTCTGCCGTATTTTTATCTCTGCAAGCCAAACAGACACACACACATACACACACACTTACACACGCACCCACACGCACACACTCTCCACCTCTCGACTCCTATCCATTAGTAGCCTCTTAAGACAGGCAGGGCCTTCTTGCCACAAACGTATACCTATCTCTGCGAGCCGAACGGACACACACACACACACTTGCACACATACACACACACACATACACGCTTCACCTCTCGACTCCTACCCCTTAGTCGCTTCTTACAGCAAGCATGGCCTTCTTGCCACGGACGTATTCTTATCTCTGCGAGCCGAAGGGATACACACACACATACACACACACACACACACACACGCACACACGCACACACACACATACACTCTTCACCTCTTGACTCCTACCTATTAGTCGCCTCTTCCGATAGGCAGGGCCTTCTTGCCTCGGTCGTGCTCTTATCTCTGCAAGCCGAACGGACACACACACTCACACACAAATACACACACACACTCACACATGCACACACACACACACACGCACACTCACCCACACATACACTCTTCACCTCTCGACTCCTACCCATTAGTCGCCACTTACGACAGGCAGGGCCTTCTTGCCACGGCCGTGTTCGTATCTCTGCGAGCCGACTGGACACACACACACTCACACACACAAATACACACACACACTCACACATGCACACACACGCACACACGCACACTCACACACACATACACTCTTCACCTCTCGACTCCTACCCAATAGTCGCCTCTTACGACAGGCAGGGCCTTCTTGCCAAGGCCGTGTTCGTATCTCTGCGAGCCGACTGGACACACACACTCACACACACAAATACACACACACACTCACACATGCACACACACGCACACACGCACACTCACACACACATACACTCTTCACCTCTCGACTTCTACCCATTAGTCGCCTCTTACGACAGGCAGGGCCTTCTTGCCACGGCCGTGTTCTTATCTCTGCGAGCCGACTGGACACACACACACTCACACACACAAATACACACACACACTCACACACGCACACACACGCACACTCACACACACATACACTCTTCACCACTCGACTCCTACCCATTAGTCGCCTCTTACGACAGGCAGGGCCTTCTTGCCACGGCTGTGTTCGTATCTCTGCGAGCCGACTGGACACACACACTCACACACACAAATACACACACACACTCACACATGCACACACACGCACACACGCACACTCACACACACATACACTCTTCACCTCTCGACTCCTACCCATTAGTCGCCTCTTACGACAGGCAGGGCCTTCTTGCCACGGCCGTGTTCTTATCTCTGCGAGCCGACTGGACACACACACACTCACACACACAAATACACACACACACTCACACACGCACACACACGCACACTCACACACACATACACTCTTCACCTCTCGACTCCTACCCATTAGTCGCCTCTTACGAAAGGCAGGGCCTTCTTTCCACAGCCGTGTTCTTTTCTCTGAGAGCCGACTGGACACACACACACACTTACACACGCACACACACGCACACACGCACTTACACACATACACTCTTCACCTCTCGACTCCTACGCATTAGTCGCCGCTTACGACAGGCAGGGCCTTCTTGGCACGGACGTGTCCTTATCACTGCGAGCCGACCGGACACACACACTCAAACACGCACACACACACGCACACACACACGTACACTCTTCACCTCTCGACTCCTACCCATTAGTTGCCTCTTACGACAGGCATGGCCTTCTTGCCTCGGCCGTATTCTAATCTCTGCGAGCCGAATGGACACGCATACATACACACACACACTTACACACGCACAAACACACACACACCCACACACGCACACACACACACATACACTCTTCACCTCTCGACTCCTACCAATTAGTCGCCACTTACGACAGGCAGGGCCCTCTTGCCTTGGCCGTATTCTTATCTCTGCAAGCCGAACGGACACATACACACTCACACACACAAGCACGCACACACGCACACACACGCACACACACAAAAACACTTTTCACCTCTCGACTCCTACCAATTAGTCGCCACTTACGACAGGCAGGGCATTCTTGCCTCGGCCGTATTCTTATCTCTGCAAGCCGAACGGACATATACACACTCACACACACACGCACGCACACACGCACACACACGCACACAAACACACAAATACATTCTTCACCTCTCGACTCCTACCCATTAGTCGCCCCTTACGACTGGCATTGCCTTGTTGCCTCGGCCGTATTCTAATCTCTGCGAGCCGAATGGACACACACAAACATACACACACACACTTACACACGCACAAACACACACACACCCACACACGCACACACTCACGTACTCTCTTCACCTCTCGACTCCTACCCATTAGTCGCCTCTTACGACAGGCAGGGACTTCTTGCCACGGCCGTGTTCTTATCTCTGCAAGCCGAACGGACACACACACACGCACACACAAACACACGCACACAGGCACACACGCACACACGCACACACGCACACGCACACATTCTCCACCTCTCGATTCCTATCCATTAGTCGCCTCTTAAGACAGGCAGGGCCTTCTTGCCACGGACGTATTCTTATCTCTGCGAGCCGAAAGGACACACACACACACACGCACACACAAACACACGCACACAGGCACACACGCACACACGCACACGTACACGCACACGCACACACTCTCCACCTCTCGACTAATATCCATTAGTCGCCTCTTAAGACAGGCAGGGCGTTCTTGCCTCGGCCGTATTCTTATCACTGCAAGCCAAACGGACACACACACACACATACACACACACATACTCACACACGCACAAACACACGCACACACACAAAGACACATACACTCTTCACCTCTCGACTCCTATTCATTAGTCGCCTCTTACGACAGGCAGGGACTTCTTGCCACGGCCGTGTTCTTATCTTTGCGAGCCTAACGGACACACACACATACACACACACGCACACACACGCACACACGCACCCACACACATACTCTCTTCACCTCTCGACTCCTACTTATTAGTCGCCCACTCTTCACATCTCGACTCCTACCCATTAGTAGCCCCGTACGATTTGCATCGCCTTCTTGCCACGGCTGTTTTCTTATCTCTGCGAGCCGAAGGGACACACACACATACATACACACACACTCACAAACACACACACACACACACGCACGCGCACACGCACACACACATACACTCACACACACACAAACACGCCCACACGCACACACACATACATTCTTCACCTCTCGACTCCTACCTATTAGTCGCCTCTTACGATAGGCAGGGCCTTCTTGCCTTGGCCGTGTTCTTATCACTGCAAGCCGAACGGACACACACACATACTCACACACACACTCACAAACACACACACACACGCACGCACACACGCACACACACATACACTCACACACACACAAACACGCCCACACGCACACACACATACATTCTTCACCTCTCGACTCCTACCTATTAGTCGCCTCTTACGATAGGCAGGGCCTTCTTGCCTCGGTCGTCTTTTTATCTCTGCAAGCCGAACTAACACACACACATACTCACACACGCACACACACACGCACACACGCACACACACATACACTTTTCACCTCTCGACTCCTACTTATTAGTCGCCCACTTTTCACCTCTCGACTCCTACTTATTAGTCGCCCACTCTTCGCCTCTCGACTCCTATCCATTAGTCGCCCACACACACACACACGCACACACGCACACACACATACACTTTTCACCTCTCGACTCCTACTTATTAGTCGCCCACTCTTCGCCTCTCGACTCCTATCCATTAGTCGCCCCGTACGATTTGCATCGCTTTCTTGCCACGGCTGTTTTCTTATCTCTGCGAGCCGAAGGGACACCGACACATACATACACACACACTCACAAACACACACACACACGCACGCACACACGCACACACACATACACTCACACACACACAAACACGCCCACACGCACACACACATACATTCTTCACCTCTCGACTCCTACCTATTAGTCGCCTCTTACGATAGGCAGGGCCTTCTTGCCTCGGTCGTGTTTTTATCTCTGCAAGCCGAACTAACACACACACATACTCAAACACGCACACACACACGCACACACGCACACACACATACACTTTTCACCTCTCGACTCCTACTTATTAGTCGCCCACTTTTCACCTCTCGACTCCTACTTATTAGTCGCCCACTCTTCGCCTCTCGACTCCTATCCATTAGTCGCCCACACACACACACACGCACACACGCACACACACGCACCCACACACACGCACACGCACACGCACACGCACACACTCTCCACCTCTCGACTCCTATCCATTAGCCGCCTCTTAAGACAGGTAGGGCCTTCTTGCCACGGCCGTAATCTTATCTCTGCGAGCCGAGCGGACAAACACACACACTCACACACACACACACACATACACTCTTCACCTCTCGACCCCTACCTTTTAGTCGCCTCTTACGAGAGGCAGGGCCTTCTTGCCCCGGCCGTATTCATATCTCTGCAAGCCGAACGGACACACACACTCATACACACACACTCACACACGCACAAACACATACACTTTTCACCTCTCGACTCCTACTTATTAGTCGCCCACTTTTCACCTCTCGACTCCTACTTATTAGTCGCCCACTCTTCGCCTCTCGACTCCTATCCATTAGTCGCCCACACACACACACACGCACACACGCACACACACATACACTCACACACACACAAACACGCCCACACGCACACACACATACATTCTTCACCTCTCGACTCCTACCTATTAGTCGCCTCTTACGATAGGCAGGGCCTTCTTGCCTCGGTCGTGTTTATATCTCTGCAAGCCGAACTAACACACACACATACTCACACACGCACACACACACGCACACACGCACACACACATACACTTTTCACCTCTCGACTCCTACTTATTAGTCGCCCACTTTTCACCTCTCGACTCCTACTTATTAGTCGCCCACTCTTCGCCTCTCGACTCCTATCCATTAGTCGCCCACACACACACACACGCACACACGCACACACACGCACCCACGCACACGCACACGCACACGCACACGCACACACTCTCCACCTCTCGACTCCTATCCATTAGCCGCCTCTTAAGACAGGTAGGGCCTTCTTGCCACGGCCGTAATCTTATCTCTGCGAGCCGAGCGGACAAACACACACACTCACACACACACACACACATACACTCTTCACCTCTCGACCCCTACCTTTTAGTCGCCTCTTACGATAGGCAGGGCCTTCTTGCCTCGGTCGTGTTTTTATCTCTGCAAGCTGAACTAACACACACACATACTCACACACGCACACACACACGCACACACGCACACACACATACATTTTTCACCTCTCGACTCCTACTTATTAGTCGCCCACTTTTCACCTCTCGACTCCTACTTATTAGTCGCCCACTCTTCGCCTCTCGACTCCTATCCATTAGTCGCCCACACACACACACACGCACACACGCACACACACGCACCCACGCACACGCACACGCACAAGCACACGCACACGCACACACTCTCCACCTCTCGACTCCTATCCATTAGCCGCCTCTTAAGACAGGTAGGGCCTTCTTGCCACGGCCGTAATTTATCTCTGCGAGCCGAGCGGACAAACACACACACGCACACACGCACACAAACATACACTCTTCACCTCTCGACTCCTACCCATTAGTCGCCTCTTACGACAGGCAAGGCTTTCTTGCCTCGGCCGTATTCTTATCTCTGCAAGCCGAACGGACACATACACACGCACACACACGCACACACACAAAAACACTTTTCACCTCTCGACTCCTACCCATTAGTTGCCTCTTACGACAGGCATGGCCTTCTTGCCTCGGCCGTATTCTAATCTCTGCGTGCCGAATGGACACACACATACATACACACACACTTACACACGCACAAACACACACACACCCACACACGCACACACACACACACACATACACTATTCACCTTTCGACTCCTACCTATTAGTCGCCCCTTACAAGAGAGAGGGCCTTCTTGCCTCGGCCGTATTCTTATCTCTGCAAGCCAAACAGACACACACACATACACACACACACTTACACACGCACACACACGCACACACGCACACACACACATACACTCTTCACCTCTCGACTCCTACCAATTAGTCGCCACTTACGACAGGCAGGGCCTTCTTGCCTCGGCCGTATTCTTATCTCTGCAAGCCGAACGGACACACACACACTCACACACACACGCACGCACACACGCACACACACGCACACACACACACACACACACACACAAATACACTCTTCACCTCTCGACTCCTACCCATTAGTCGCCACTTACGACAGGCAGGGCCTTCTTGCCTCGGCCGTATTCTTATCTCTGCAAGCCGAACGGACACACACACACTCACACACAGACGCACGCACACACGCACACACACGCACACACGCACACACACACATGCACTCTTCACCTCTCGACTCCTACCAATTAGTCGCCACTTACGACAGGCAGGGCCTTCTTGCCTCGGCCGTATTCTTATCTCTGCAAGCCGAACGGACACACACACACTCACACACACACGCACGCTCACACGCACACCCACGCACACACGCACACACACACATACACTCTTCACCTCTCGACTCCTACCTATTAGTCGCCTCTTACGATAGGCAGGGCCTTCTTGCCTCGGTTGTGCTCTTATCTCTGCAAGCCGAACTAACACACACACATACTCACACACGCACACACGCATACACACATACACTCTTCACCTCTCGACTCCTACTTATTAGTCGCCCCTTACAAGAGGCAGGACCTTCTTGCCTCGGCCGTATTCTTATCTCTGCAAGCCAAACAGACACACACACATACACACACACGCACACACACGCACACACGCACACACACACATACACTCTTCACCTCTCGACTCCTACCCATTAGTCGCCTCTTAACGACAGGCAGTGCCTTTTTGCCACGGCCGTGTTCTCATCTCTGCGAGCCGACCGGACACACACACACACACTGACACACACACATACACACACACACTCACACACGCACGCACACACGCACACACATACATACACTCTTCACCTCTCGACTCCTACCAATTATTCTCCTCTTACGACAGGCAGGGACTTCTTGCCACGGCCGTGTTCTTATCTCTGCAAGCCAAACGGACACACACACACTCACACACCCACACACGCACACGCATCCGCACACGCACACACTCTCCACCTCTCGACTCCTATCCATTAGTCGCCTCTTACGACAGGCATGGCCTTCTTGCCACCGCTTTTTTCTTATCTCTGCGAGCGAAGGGACACACACACACACACATACACACACACACTCACTCACACATGCACACACGCACGCACACACGCACACACACATACACTCACACACACAAACACGCACATAAGCACACACATACATTCTTCACCTCTCTAATCCTACCTATTAGTCGCCTCTCACGACAGGCAGGGCCTTCTTGCCTCGGCCGTATTCTTATCTCTGCAAGCCAAACAGACACACACACATACACACACACTTACACACGCACACACACGCACACACGCACACACACACATACACTCTTCACCTCTCGACACCTACCAATTAGTCGCCACTTACGACAGGCAGGGCCTTCTTGCCGCGGCCGTATTCTTATCTCTGCAAGCCGAACGGACACACACACACTCACACACACACGCACGCACACACGCACACACACGCACACACACACACACAAATAAACTCTTCACCTCTCGACTCCTACCCATTAGTCGCCACTTACGACAGGCAGGGCTTTCTTGCCTCGGCCGTATTCTTATCTCTGCAAGCCGAACGGACGCACACACTCACACACACACGCACGCACACACGCACACACACGCACACACGCACACACACATATACACTCTTCACCTCTCGACTCCTACCAATTAGTCGCCACCTACGACAGGCAGGGCCTTCTTGCCTCGGCCGTATTCTTATCTCTGCAAGCCGAACGGACACACACACATACTCACACACACACGCACGCTCACACGCACACACACGCACACACGCACACACACATACACTCTTCACCTCTCGACTCCTACCTATTAGTCGCCTCTTACGATAGGCAGGGCCTTCTTGCCTCGGTTGTGCTCTTATCTCTGCAAGCCGAACTAACAAACACACATACTCACACACACATACACGCACACACGCATACACACATACACTCTTCACCTCTCGACTCCTACTTATTAGTCGCCCCTTACAAGAGGCAGGGCCTTCTTGCCTCAGCCGTATTCTTATCTCTGCAAGCCAAACAGACACAAACATATACACACACACACACGCACACACACGCACACACACGCACACACGCACACACACACATACACTCTTCACCTCTCGACTCCTACCCATTAGTTGCCTCTTAACGACAGGCAGTGCCTTCTTGCCACGGCCGTGTTCTCATCTCTGCGAGCCGACCGGACACACACACACACTGACACACACACATACACACACACACACACACACACGCACGCACACACGCACACACACATACACTCTTCACCTCTCGACTCCTACCCATTATTCTCCTCTTACGACAGGCAGAGACTTCTTGCCACGGCCGTGTTTTTATCTCTGCAAGCCAAACGGACACACACACACACGCACACACACACACACGCACACGCACACGCACACGCACACGCACACACTCTATACCTCTCGACTCCTATCCATTAGTCGCCTCTTACGACAGGCATGGCCTTCTTGCCACCGCTTTTTTCTTATCTCTGCGAGCGAAGGGACACACACACACACATACACACACACACTCACACACACACACGCACATACGCACGCACACACGCACACACATATACATTCTTCACCTCTCTAATCCTACCTATTAGTCGCCTCTCACGACAGGCAGGGCCTTCTTGCCTCAGCCGTGTTCTTATTTCTGCAAGACGAACGGACACGGACACACATACTTACACACGGACACACGCAGGCACACACGCACACACACATACACTCACACACACACAAACACGTACACACGCACACACACATACATTCTTCACCTCTCGACTCCTACCTATTAGTCGCCTATTACGATAGGCAGGGCCTGCTTGCCTCGGTCGTGTTCTTATTTCTGCAAGCCGAACTAAAACACACACATACTCACACACGCACACACACACGCACACACGCACACACACACACATACACTCTTCACCTCTCGACTCCTACTTATTAGTCGCCCATTACAAGAGGCAGGGCCTTCTTGCCTCTGCCGTATTTTTATCTCTGCAAGCCAAACAGACACACACACATACACACACACTTACACACGCACCCACACGCACACGCACACGCACACACTCTTCACCTTTCGACTCCTATCCATTAGTCGCCTCTTAAGACAGGCAGGGCCTTCTTGCCACGGACGTATACCTATCTCTGCGAGCCGAACAGACACACACACACACACACACTTGCACACATACACACATACACGCTTCACCTCTCGACTCCTACCCATTAGTCGCTCCTTACAGCAAGCATGGCCTTCTTGCCACGGACGTATTCTTATCTCTGCGAGCCGAAGGGATACACACACACATACACGCACACACACGCACACACGCACACACACACATACACTCTTCACCTTTGGACTCCTACCTATTAGTCGCCTCTTACGATAGGCAGGGCCTTCTTGCCTCGGTCGTGCTCTTATCTCTGCAAGCCGAACGGACACACACACACATACACACACACTCTCACACGCACACACACGCACATACGCACACACATATACACTCTTCACTACTCGACTCCTACCCATTAGTCGCCTCTTACGACAGGCAGGGCCTTCTTGCCACGGCCGTGTTCGTATCTCTGCGAGCCGACTGGACACACACACTCACACACACAAATACACACACACACTCACACATGCACACACACGCACACACGCACACTCACACCCACATACACTCTTCACCTCTCGACTCCTACCCATTACTCGCCTCTTACGACAGGCAGGGCCTTCTTGCCTCGGCCGTATTCTTATCTCTGCAAGCCGAACGGACGCACACACTCACACACACACGCACGCACACACGCACACACACGCACACACGCACACACACATATACACTCTTCACCTCTCGACTCCTACCAATTAGTCGCCACTTACGACAGGCAGGGCCTTCTTGCCTCGGCCGTATTCTTATCTCTGCAAGCCGAACGGACACACACACATACTCACACACACACGCACGCTCACACGCACACACACGCACACACGCACACACACATACACTCTTCACCTCTCGACTCCTACCTATTAGTCGCCTCTTACGATAGGCAGGGCCTTTTTGCCTCGGTTGTGCTCTTATCTCTGCAAGCCGAACTAACAAACACACATACTCACACACGCACACACGCACACACGCATACACACATACACTCTTCACCTCTCGACTCCTACTTATTAGTCGCCCCTTACAAGAGGCAGGGCCTTCTTGCCTCGGCCGTATTCTTATCTCTGCAAGCCAAACAGACACAAACATATACACACACACACACGCACACACACGCACACACGCACACACACACACATACACTCTTCACCTCTCGACTCCTACCCATTAGTTGCCTCTTAACGACAGGCAGTGCCTTCTTGCCACGGCCGTGTTCTCATCTCTGCGAGCCGACCGGACACACACACACACTGACACACACACATACACACACACACTCACACACGCACGCACACACGCACACACACATACACTCTTCACCTCTCGACTCCTACCCATTATTCTCCTCTTACGACAGGCAGGGACTTCTTGCCACGGCCGTGTTTTTATCTCTGCAAGCCAAACGGACACACACACACACGCACACACACACACGCACACGCACACGCACACGCACACGCACACACTCTCCACCTCTCGACTCCTATCCATTAGTCGCCTCTTACGACAGGCATGGCCTTCTTGCCACCGCTTTTTTCTTATCTCTGCGAGCGAAGGGACACACACACACACATACACACACACTCACACACACACACGCACATACGCACGCACACACGCACACACACACATACATTCTTCACCTCTCTAATCCTACCTATTAGTCGCCTCTCACGACAGGCAGGGCCTTCTTGCCTCGGCCGTGTTCTTATTTCTGCAAGACGAACGGACACGGACACACATACTTACACACGGACACACGCACGCACACACGCACACACACATACACTCACACACACACAAACACGTACACACGCACACACACATACATTCTTCACCTCTCGACTCCTACCTATTAGTCGCCTCTTACGACAGGCAGGGCCTTCTTGCCTTGGGGGTGTTCTTATCTCTGCCAGCCGAACGGACACACACACATACTCACACACTCACACACACACGCACACACGCACACACACATACACTCTTCACCTCTCGACTCCTACCTATTAGTCGCCTATTACGATAGGCAGGGCCTGCTTGCCTCGGTCGTGTTCTTATTTCTGCAAGCCGAACTAATACACACACATACTCACACACGCACACACACACGCACTCACGCACACACACACACACATACACTCTTCACCTCTCGACTCCTACTTATTAGTCGCCCATTACAAGAGGCAGGGCCTTCTTGCCTCTGCCGTATTTTTATCTCTGCAAGCCAAACAGACACACACACATACACACACACTTACACACGCACCAACACGCACACGCACACACTCTCCACCTCTCGACTCCTATCCATTAGTCGCCTCTTAAGACAGGCAGGGCCTTCTTGCCACGGACGTATACCTATCTCTGCAAGCCGAACGGACACACACACACACACTTGCACACATACACACATACACGCTTCACCTCTCGACTCCTACCCATTAGTCGCTCCTTACAGCAAGCATGGCCTTCTTGCCACGGACGTATTCTTATCTCTGCGAGCCGAAGGGATACACACACACATACACACACACACGCACACACGCACACACACACATACACTCTTCACCTCTTGACTCCTACCTATTAGTCGCCTCTTACGATAGGCAGGGCCTTCTTGCCTCGGTCGTGCTCTTATCTCTGCAAGCCGAACGGACACACACACACATACACACACACTCTCACACGCACACACACGCACATACGCACACACATATACACTCTTCACCACTCGACTCCTACCCATTAGTCGCCTCTTACGACAGGCAGGGCCTTCTTGCCACGGCCGTGTTCGTATCTCTGCGAGCCGACTGGAAACACACACTCACACACACAAATACACACACACACTCACACACGCACACACACGCACACTCACACACATATACACTCTTCACTTCTCGACTCCTACCCATTAGTCGCCTCTTACGAAAGGCAGTGCCTTCTTGCCACGGCCGTGTTCTTATCTCTAAGAGCCGACTGGACACACACACACACTCACACACGCACACACACGCACACACGCACACACACACATACACTCTTCACCTCTCGACTCCTACCCATTAGTTGCCTCTTACGACAGGCATGGCCTTCTTGCCTCGGCCGTATTCTAATCTCTGCGAGCCGAATGGACACGCATACATACACACACACACTTACACACGCACAAACACACACACACCCACACACGCACACACACACACACACATACACTCTTCACCTCTCGACTCCTACCAATTAGTCGCCACTTACGACAGTCAGGGCCTTCTTGCCTCGGCCATATTCTTATCTCTGCAAGCCGAACGGACACATACACACTCACACACACAAGCACGCACACACGCACACACACGCACACACACAAAAACACTTTTCACCTCTCGACTCCTACCAATTAGTCGCCACTTACGACAGGCAGGGCATTCTTGCCTCGGCCGTATTCTTATCTCTGCAAGCCGAACGGACATATACACACTCACACACACACGCACGCACACACGCACACACAAGCACACACACACACAAATACATTCTTCACCTCTCGACTCCTACCCATTAGTCGCCTCTTACGACAGGTATTGCCTTGTTGCCTCGGCCGTATTCTAATCTCTGCGAGCCGAATGGACACACACAAACATACACACACACACTTACACACGCACAAACACACACACCCACACACGCACACACTCACGTACTCTCTTCACCTCTCGACTCCTACCCATTAGTCGCCTCTTACGACAGGCAGGGACTTCTTGCCACGGCCGTGTTCTTATCTCTGCAAGCCGAACGGACACACACACACACGCACACACAAACACACGCACACAGGCACACACGCACACAGGCACACACGCACTCACGCACACGCACACATTCTCCACCTCTCGATTCCTATCCATTAGTCGCCTCTTAAGACAGGCAGGGCCTTCTTGCCACGGACGTATTCTTATCTCTGCGAGCCGAAAGGACACACACACACACACGAACACACAAACACACGCATACAGGCACACACGCACACACGCACACGTACACGCACACGCACACACTCTCCACCTCTCGACTAATATCCATTAGTCGCCTCTTAAGACAGGCAGGGCGTTCTTGCCTCGGCCGTATTCTTATCTCTGCAAGCCAAACGGACACACACACACACACACACATACACACACACATACACACACACGCACACACACACGCACACACGCACCCACACACATACTCTCTTCACCTCTAGACTCCTACTTATTAGTCGCCCACTCTTCACATCTCGACTCCTACCCATTAGTCGCCCCGTACGATTTGCATCGCCTTCTTGCCACGGCTGTTTTCTTATCTCTGCGAGCCGAAGGGACACACACACATACATACACACACACTCACAAACACACACACACACACACACGCACGCACACACGCACACACACATACACTCACACACACACAAACACGCCCACACGCACACACACATACATTCTTCACCTCTTGACTCCTACCTATTAGTCGCCTCTTACGATAGGCAGGGCCTTCTTGCCTTGGCCGTGTTCTTAGCACTGCAAGCTGAACGGACACACACACATACTCACACACGCACACACACACGCACACACGCACACACACATACACTTTTCACCTCTCGACTCCTACTTATTAGTCGCCCACTCTTCGCCTCTCGACTCCGATCCATTAGTCGCCCCGTACGATTTGCATCGCTTTCTTGCCACGGCTGTTTTCTTATCTCTGCGAGCCGAAGGGACACACACACATACATACACACACACTCACAAACACACACACACACGCACGCACACACGCACACACACATACACTCACACACACACAAACACGCCCACACGCACACACACATACATTCTTCACCTCTCGACTCCTACCTATTAGTCGCCTCTTACGATAGGCAGGGCCTTCTTGCCTCGGTCGTGTTTTTATCTCTGCAAGCCGAACTAACACACACACATACTCACACACGCACACACACACGCACACACGCACACACACATACACTTTTCACCTCTTGACTCCTACATATTAGTCGCCCACTCTTCGCCTCTCGACTCCTATCCATTAGTCGCCCCGTACGATTTGCATCGCTTTCTTGCCACGGCTGTTTTCTTATCTCTGCGAGCCGAAGGGACACACACACATACATACACACACACTCACAAACACACACACACGCACGCACACACGCACACACACATACACTCACACACACACAAACACGCCCTCACGCACAAACACATACATTCTTCACCTCTCGACTCCTACCTATTAGTCGCCTCTTACGATAGGCAGGGACTTCTTGCCACGGCCGTGTTCTTATCTCTGCAAGCCGAACGGACACACACACATACTCACACACTCACACACACACGCACACACGCACACACACATACACTCTTCACCTCTCGACTCCTACCTATTAGTCGCCCCTTACAACTGGCAGGGTCTTCTTGCCTTGGCCGTATTCTTACCTCTGCAAGCCAGACGGACACACACACATACACACACACTCACACACGCACACACACGCACACACGCACACACACACATACACTCTTCACCTCTCGACCCCTACCCATTAGTCGCCTCTTACGACAGGCAGGGCCTTCCTGCCACGGCCATGTTCTTATCTCTGCGAGCCGACCGGACACACACACTCACACACACACATACAAGAACACACACACACACGCACGCACACACGCGCACACACACATATACACTCTCCACCTTTCGACTCCTATCCATTAGTCGCCTCTTAAGACAGGCATGACCTTCTTGCCACGGACGTATTCTTATCTCTGCAAGCCGAACGGACAAACACACATACTCACACACGCACACACACACGCACACACGTACACACACACATACACTCTTCACCTCTCGACTCCTACCCATTAGTCGCCTCTTACGACAGGCAGGGCCTTCTTGCCACGGCCGTGTTCTCATTTCAGCGAGCCGATTGGACACACACAAACACGCCCACACGCACACACACATACATTCTTCACCTCTCGACTCCTACCTATTAGTCGCCTCTTACGATGGGCAGGGAATTCTTGCCACGGCCGTATTCTTACCTCTGCAAGCCAGACGGACACACACACATACACACACACTCACACACGCACACACACGCACACACGCACACACACACATACACTCTTCACCTCTCGACCCCTACCCATTAGTCGCCTCTTACGACAGGCAGGGCCTTCCTGCCACGGCCATGTTCTTATCTCTGCGAGCCGACCGGACACACACACTCACACACACACATACAAGAACACACACACACACGCACGCACACACGCGCACACACACATATACACTCTCCACCTTTCGACTCCTATCCATTAGTCGCCTCTTAAGACAGGCATGACCTTCTTGCCACGGACGTATTCTTATCTCTGCAAGCCGAACGGACAAACAAACATACTTACACACGCACACACACACGCACACACGTACACACACACATACACTCTTCACCTCTCGACTCCTACCCATTAGTCGCCTCTTACGACAGGCAGGGCCTTCTTGCCACGGCCGTGTTCTCATTTCAGCGAGCCGACCGGACACACACAAACACGCCCACACGCACACACACATACATTCTTCACCTCTCGACTCCTACCTATTAGTCGCCTCTTACGATGGGCAGGGACTTCTTGCCACGGCCGTGTTCTTATCTCTGAAAGCCGAACGGACACACACACATACTCACACACGCACACACACACGCATACACGCACACACACATACACTCTTCACCTCTCGACTCCTACCTATTAGTCGCCCCTTACAACTGGCAGGGTCTTCTTGCCTTGGCCGTATTCTTACCTCTGCAAGCCAGACGGACACACACACATACACACACAATCACACACGCACACACACGCACACACGCACACACACATACACTCTTCACCTCTCGACTCCTACCCATTAGTCGCCTCTTAAGACAGGCAGAGCCTTCTTGCAACGAACGCATTCTTATCTCTGCGAGCCGAAAGGACACGCACACACACTCACAAACAAACACACACACGCAAGCACACATACACTATTCACCTCTCGACTTCTACCCATTATTCTCCTTTTACGACAGGCAGGGACTTCTTGCCACGGCCGTGTTCTTATCTCTGCAAGCCGAACGGACACACACACACGCACACACAAACACACACACACACGCACACACACGTACCCACGCACACGCACACGCACACGCACACACTCTCCACCTCTCGACTCCTATCCATTAGCCGCATCTTAAGACAGGTAGGGCCTTCTTGCCACGGCCGTAATCTTATCTCTGCGAGCCGAGCGGACAAACACACACACTCACACACACACACACACACACACATACACTCTTCACCTCTCGACCCCTACCTTTTAGTCGCCTCTTAAGAGAGGCAGGGCCTTCTTGCCCCGGCCATATTCATATCTCTGCAACCCGAACGGACACACACACTCATACACACACACTCACACACGCACAAACACACATACACGCACACACGCACACACACATACACTCTTCACCTCTCGACTCCTACCAATTAGTCGCTCCATACAGCAAGTATGGCCTTCTTGCCACGGCCGTATTCTTATCTCTGCAAGCCGAACGGACACACACACTCATACACACACACTCACACACGCACAAACACACACACACGCACACACGCACACACACATACACTCTTCACCTCTCGACTCCTACCTTTTAGTCGCCTCTTACGATAAGCAGGGCCTTCTTGCCGCGGTCGTGTTCTCATCTCTGCAAGCCAAACTAACACACACACATACTCACACACGCACACACACACACACGCACACACGCACACACACATACACTCTTCACCTCTCGACTCCTACTTATTAGTCGACCCTTACAAGAGGCAGGGCTTTCTGGCCTCGGCCGTATTCTTATCTCTGCAAGCCAAACGGACACACACACATACACACACACTCACACACGCCCACACACGCACACACGCACACACACACACACACACATACACTCTTCACCTCTCGACTCCTACCCATTATTCTCCTCTTACGACAGGCAGGGACTTCTTGCCACGGCCGTGTTCTTATCTCTGCAAGCCAAACGGACACACACACATACTCACACACGCACACACACACGCACACACGCACACACACACATACACTCTTCACCTCTCGACTCCTACCTATTAGTCGCCCCTTACAACTGGCAGGGTCTTCTTGCCTTGGCCGTATTCTTACCTCTGCAAGCCAGACGGACACACACACATACACACACACTCACACACGCCCACACACGCACACACGCACACACACACACACACACATACACTCTTCACCTCTCGACTCCTACCCATTAGTCGCCTCTTACGACAGGCAGGGACTTCTTGCTACGGCCGTGTTCTTATCTCTGCAAGCCGAATGGACACACACACACACACACACGCACACACAAACACACGCACACAGGCACACACGCACACACGCACACGTACACGCACACGCACACACTCTCCACCTCTCGACTAATATCCATTAGTCGCCTCTTAAGACAGGCAGGGCGTTCTTGCCTCGGCCGTATTCTTATCTCTGCAAGCCAAACGGACACACACACATACACACACACGCACACACACACGCACACACGCACCCACACACATACTCTCTTCACCTCTCGACTCCTACTTATTAGTCGCCCACTCTTCACATCTCGACTCCTACCCATTAGTCGCCCCGTACGATTTGCATCGCCTTCTTGCCACGGCTGTTTTCTTATCACTGCAAGCCGAACGGACACACACACATACTCACACACGCACACACACAGACACACGCACACAGGCACACACGCACTCACGCACACGCACACATTCTCCACCTCTCGATTCCTATCCATTAGTCGCCTCTTAAGACAGGCAGGGCCTTCTTGCCACGGACGTATTCTTATCTCTGCGAGCCGAAAGGACACACACACACACACACGCATACACAAACACACGCACACAGGCACACACGCACACACGCACACGTACACGCACACGCACACACTCTCCACCTCTCGACTAATATCCATTAGTCGCCTCTTAAGACAGGCAGGGCGTTCTTGCCTCGGCCGTATTCTTATCTCTGCAAGCCAAACGGACACACACACATATACACACACACATACTCACACACGCACAAACACACGCACACACACAAAGACACATACACCCTTCACCTCCTGACTCCTATTCATTAGTCGCCTCTTACGACAGGCAGGGACTTCTTGCCACGGCCGTGTTCTTATCTCTGCGAGCCGAACGGACACACACACATACACACACACGCACACACACACACGCACACACGCACCCACACACATACTCTCTTCACCTCTCGACTCCTACTTATTAGTCGCCCACTCTTCACATCTCGACTCCTACCCATTAGTCGCCCCGTACGATTTGCATCGCCTTCTTGCCACGGCTGTTTTCTTATCACTGCAAGCCGAACGGACACACACACATACTCACACACGCACACACACACGCACACACACATACACTTTTCTCCTCTCGACTCCTACTTATTAGTCGCCCACTCTTCGCCTCTCGACTCCTATCCATTAGTCGCCCCGTACGATTTGCATCGCTTTCTTGCCACGGCTGTTTTCTTATCTCTGCGAGCCGAAGGGACACACACACATACATACACACACACTCGCAAACACACACACACACACGCACGCACACACGCACACACACATACACTCACACACACACAAACACGCCGACACGCACACACACATACATTCTTCACCTCTCGACTCCTACCTATTAGTCGCCTCTTACGATAGGCAGGGCCTTCTTGCCTTGGCCGTGTTCTTATCACTGCAAGCCGAACGGACACACACACATACTCACACACGCACACACACACGCACACACGCACACACACATACACTTTTCTCCTCTCGACTCCTACTTATTAGTCGCCCACTCTTCGCCTCTCGACTCCTATCCATTAGTCGCCCCGTACGATTTGCATCGCTTTCTTGCCACGGCTGTTTTCTTATCTCTGCGAGCCGAAGGGACACACACACATACATACACACACACTCACAAACACACACACACACGCACGCACACACGCACACACAAACACACACACACGCACACACGCACACACACGCACCCACGCACACGCACACGCACACGCACACACTCTCCACCTCTCGACTCCTATCCATTAGCCGCCTCTTAAGACAGGTAGGGCCTTCTTGCCACAACCGTAATCTTATCTCTGCGAGCCGAGCGGACAAACACACACACCCACACACACACACATACACTCTTTACCTCTCGACCCCTACCTTTTAGTCGCCTCTTACGAGAGGCAGGGCCATCTTGCTCCGGCCGTATTCATATCTCTGCAAGCCGAACGGACACACACACTCATACACACACACTCACACACGCACAAACACACACACACGCACACACGCACACACACATACACTCTTCACCTCTCGACTCCTACCTTTTAGTCGCCTCTTACGATAAGCAGGGCCTTCTTGCCGCGGTCGTGTTCTCATCTCTGCAAGCCAAACTAACACACACACATACTCACACACGCACACACACACACACGCACACACACATACACTCTTCACCTCTCGACTCCTACCCATTATTCTCCTCTTACGACAGGCAGGGCCTTCTGGCCTCGGCCGTATTCTTATCTCTGCAAGCCAAACGGACACACACACATACACACACACTCACACACGCCCACACACGCACACACGCACACACACACACACATACACTCTTCACCTCTCGACTCCTACCCATTATTCTCCTCTTACGACAGGCAGGGACTTCTTGCCACGGCCGTGTTCTTATCTCTGCAAGCCAAACGGACACACACACATACTCACACACGCACACACACACGCACACACGCACAAACACACACATACACTCTTCACCTCTCGACTCCTACATATTAGTCGCCCCTTACAACTGGCAGGGCCTTCTTGCCTTGGCCGTATTCTAACCTCTGCAAGCCAGACGGACACACACACATACACACACACTCACACACGCACACAAACACGCACACACGCACACACACATACACTCTTCACCTCTCGACCCCTACCCATTAGTCGCCTCTTACGACAGGCAGGGCCTTCCTGCCACGGCCATGTTCTTATCTCTGCGAGCCGACCGGACACACACACACTCACACACACACATACAAGAACAAACACAGACACGCACGCACACACGCGCACACACACATATACACTCTTCACCTCTCGACTCCTACCCATTATTCTTCTATTTCGAAAGGCAGGGACTTCTTGCCACGGCCATGTTCTTATCTCTGCGAGCCGACCGGACACACACACTCACACACACACATACAAGAACACACACACACGCACGCACACACGCGCACACACACATATACACTCTCCACCTTTCGACTCCTATCCATTAGTCGCCTCTTAAGACAGGCATGGCCTTCTTGCCTCGGCCGTATTCTAATCTCTGCGAGCCAAACGGACACACACACACTGACACGCACACACGTTCACACACACGCACACACACACATACACTTTTCACCTCTCGACTCCTACCCATTATTCTCCTATTACGACAGGCAGGGACTTCTTGCCACGGCCGTGTTCTTATCTCTGCAAGCCGAACGGACACACACACATACTCACACACGCACACATACACGCACACACGTACACACACACATACACTCTTCACCTCTCGACTCCTACCCATTAGTCGCCTCTTACGATAGGCAGGGCCTTCTTGCCACGGCCGTGTTCTCATTTCAGCGAGCTGACCGGACACACACACACGCACACACAAACACACGCACACAGGCACAAACGCACACACGCAAACGCACACGCACACGCACACACTCTCCACCTCTCGAGTCCTATCCATTAGTCGCCTCTTAAGACAGGCAGAGCCTTCTTGCAACGAACGCATTCTTATCTCTGCGAGCCGAAAGGACACACACACACACTCACACACAAACACACACACGCAAGCACACATACACTATTCACCTCTCGAATTCTGCCCATTATTCTCCTCTTACGACAGGCAGGGACTTCTTGCCACGGCCGTGTTCTTATCTCTGCAAGCCGAACGGACACACACACACACACGCACACACAAACACACACACACACGCACACACGCACACACACGCACTCATGCACACGCACACGCACACGCACACACTCTCCACCTCTCGACTCCTATCAATTATTCTTCTATTTCGAAAGGCAGGGACTTCTTGCCACGGCCATGTTCTTATCTCTGCGAGCCGACCGGACACACACACTCACACACACACATACAAGAACACACACACACGCACGCACACACGCGCACACACACATATACACTCTCCACCTTTCGACTCCTATCCATTAGTCGCCTCTTAAGACAGGCAGGGACTTCTTGCCACGGCCGTGTTCTTATCTCTGCAAGCCAAACGGACACACACACACTGACACACACACACGTTCACACACACGCACACACACACATACACTTTTCACCTCTCGACTCCTACCCATTATTCTCCTATTACGACAGGCAGGGACTTCTTGCCACGGCCGTGTTCTTATCTCTGCAAGCCGAACGGACACACACACACGCACACACAAACACACACACACGCACACACGCACACACACGCACTCATGCACACGCACACGCACACGCACACACTCTCCACCTCTCGACTCCTATCAATTAGCCGCCTCTTAAGACAGGTAGGGCCTTCTTGCCACGGCCGTAATCTTATCTCTGCGAGCCGAGCGGACAAACACACACACTCACACACACACACACACACACATACACTCTTCACCTCTCGACCCCTACCTTTTAGTCGCCTCTTACGAGAGGCAGGGCCTTCTTGCCCCGGCCGTATTCATAACTCTGCAAGCCGAACGGACACACACACTCATACACACACACTCACACACGCACAAACACATATACACGCACACACGCACACACGCATACACACATACACTCTTCACCTCTCGACTCCTACTTATTAGTCGCCCCTTACAAGAGGCAGGGCCTTCTTGCCTCGGCCGTATTCTTATCTCTGCAAGCCAAACAGACACAAACATATACACACACACACGCACACACACGCACACACGCACACACACACACATACACTTTTCACCTCTCGACTCCTACCCATTATTCTCCTCTTACGACAGGCAGGGACTTCTTGCCACGGCCGTGTTCTTATCTCTGCAAGCCGAACGGACACACACACACGCACACACAAACACACACACACACACGCACACACGCACACACACGCACCCACGCACACGCACACGCACACGCACACACTCTCCACCTCTCGACTCCTATCCATTAGCCGCCTCTTAAGACAGGTAGGGCCTTCTTGCCACGGCCGTAATCTTATCTCTGCGAGCCGAGCGGACAAACACACACACTCACACACACACACACACACACATACACTCTTCACCTCTCGACCCCTACCTTTTAGTCGCCTCTTACGAGAGGCAGGGCCTTCTTGCCCCGGCCGTATTCATATCTCTGCAAGCCGAACGGACACACACACTCATACACACACACTCACACACGCACAAACACACATACACGCACACACGCACACAAACATACACTCTTCACCTCTCGACTCCTACCCATTAGTCGCCTCTTACGACAGGCATGGCCTTCTTGCCTCGGCCGTATTCTAATCTCTGCGAGCCGAATGGACACACACATACATACACACACACTTACACACGCACAAACACACACACACCCACACACGCACACACACACACACACACACACATACACTATTCACCTTTCGACTCCTACCTATTAGTCGCCCCTTACAAGAGAGAGGGCCTTCTTGCCTCATCCGTATTCTTATCTCTGCAAGATAAACAGACACACACACATACACACACACTTACACACGCACACACACGCACACACGCACACACACACATACACTCTTCACCTCTCGACTCCTACCCATTAGTCGCCTCTTAACGACAGGCAGTGCCTTCTTGCCACGGCCGTGTTCTCATCTCTGCGAGCCGACCGGACACACACACACTCACACACACACGCACGCACACACGCACACACACGCACACACACACACACAAATACACTCTTCACCTCTCGACTCCTACCCATTAGTCGCCATTTACGACAGGCAGGGCCTTCTTGCCTCGGCCGTATTCTTATCTCTGCAAGCCGAACGGACACACACACACACTCACACACACACGCACGCACACACGCACACACACGCACACACACACACACACACAAATACACTCTTCACCTCTCGACTCCTACCCATTAGTCGCCATTTACGACAGGCAGGGCCTTCTTGCCTCGGCCGTATTCTTATCTCTGCAAGCCGAACGGACACACACACACACTCACACACAGACGCACGCACACACGCACACACACGCACACACGCACACACACACATACACTCTTCACCTCTCGACTCCTACCCATTAGTCGCCTCTTAACGACAGGCAGTGCCTTCTTGCCACGGCCGTGTTCTCATCTCTGCGAGCCGACCGGACACACACACACACACTGACACACACACATACACACACACACTCACACACGCACGCACACACGCACACACATACATACACTCTTCACCTCTCGACTCCTACCCATTATTCTCCTCTTACGACAGGCAGGGACTTCTTGCCACGGCCGTGTTCTTATCTCTGCAAGCCAAACGGACACACACACACTCACACACACACACACGCACACGCACCCGCACACGCACACACTCTCCACCTCTCGACTCCTATCCATTAGTCGCCTTTTACGACAGGCATGGCCTTCTTGCCACCGCTTTTTTCTTATCTCTGCGAGCGAAGGGACACACACACACACACATACACACACACACTCACACACACATGCACACACGCACCCACACACGCACACACACATACACTCACACACACACAAACACGCACATACGCACACACATACACTCTTCACCTCTCGACTCCTACCCATTAGTCGCCTCTTACGAAAGGCAGGGCCTTCTTGGCACGGCCGTGTTCTCATTTCAGCGAGCTGACCGGACACACACACACACACACACGCACACACAAACACACGCACACAGGCACAAACGCACACACGCAAACGCACACGCACACGCACACACTCTCCACCTCTCGAGTCCTATCCATTAGTCGCCTCTTAAGACAGGCAGAGCCTTCTTGCAACGAACGCATTCTTATCTCTGCGAGCCGAAAGGACACACACACACACTCACACACAAACACACACACGCAAGCACACATACACTATTCACCTCTCGACTTCGGCCCATTATTCTCCTCTTACGACAGGCAGGGACTTCTTGCCACGGCCGTGTTCTTATCTCTGCAAGCCGAACGGACACACACACACGCACACACAAACACACACACACACGCACACACGCACACACACGCACCCATGCACACGCACACGCACACGCACACACTCTCCACCTCTCGACTCCTATCCATTAGCCGCCTCTTAAGACAGGTAGGGCCTTCTTGCCACGGCCGTAATCTTATCTCTGCGAGCCGAGCGGACAAACAAACACACTCACACACACACACACACACACACACACATACACTCTTCACCTCTCGACCCCTACCTTTTAGTCGCCTCTTACGAGAGGCAGGGCCTTCTTGCCCCGGCCGTATTCATATCTCTGCAAGCCGAACGGACACACACACTCATACACACACACTCACACACGCACAAACACACATACACGCACACACGCACACACACATACACTCTTCACCTCTCGACTCCTACCTATTAGTCGCCTCTTACGATAGGCAGGGCCTTCTTGCCTCGGTTGTGCTCTTATCTCCGCAAGCCGAACTAACAAACACACATACTCACACACGCACACACGCACACACGCATACACACATACACTCTTCACCTCTCGACTCCTACTTATTAGTCGCCCCTTACAAGAGGCAGGGCTTTCTTGCCTCGGCCGTATTCTTATCTCTGCAAGCCAAACAGACACAAACATATACACACACACACACGCACACACACGCACACACGCACACACACACACACATACACTCTTCACCTCTCGACTCCTACCCGTTAGTTGCCTCTTAACGACAGGCAGTGCCTTCTTGCCACGGCCGTGTTCTCATCTCTGCGAGCCGACCGGACACACACACACACTGACACACACACATACACACACACACTCACACACGCACGCACACACGCACACACACACATACACTCTTCACCTCTCGACTCCTACCCATTATTCTCCTCTTACGACAGGCAGGGACTTCTTGCCACGGCCGTGTTTTTATCTCTGCAAGCCAAACGGACACACACACACACACGCACACACACACACACGCACACGCACACGCACACGCACACACTCTCCACCTCTCGACTCCTATCCATTAGTCGCCTCTTACGACAGGCATGGCCTTCTTGCCACCGCTTTTTTCTTATCTCTGCGAGCGAAGGGACACACACACACACATACACACACACACTCACACACACACACGCACATACGCACGCACACACGTACACACACATACATTCTTCACCTCTCTAATCCTAACTATTAGTCGCCTCTCACGACAGGCAGGGCCTTCTTGCCTCGGCCGTGTTCTTATTTCTGCAAGACGAACGGACACACACACATACTCACACACTCACACACACACGCACACACGCACACACGCACACACACACATACACTCTTCACCTCTCTACTCCTACCTATTAGTCGCCTATTACGATAGGCAGGGCCTGCTTGCCTCGGTCGTGTTCTTATTTCTGCAAGCCGAACTAATACACACACATACTCACACACGCACACACACACACGCACACACGCACACACACACACATACACTCTTCACATTTCGACTCCTACTTATTAGTGGCCCATTACAAGAGGCAGGGCCTTCTTGCCTCTGCCGTATTTTTATCTCTGCAAGCCAAACAGACACACACACATACACACAGACTTACACACGCACCCACACGCACACACTCTCCACCTCTCGACTCCTATCCATTAGTCGCCTCTTAAGACAGGCAGGGCCTTCTTGCCACAAACGTATACCTATCTCTGCGAGCCGAACGGACACACACACACACACTTGCACACATACACACACACACACACATACACGCTTCACCTCTCGACTCCTATCCCTTAGTCGCTTCTTACAGCAAGCATGGCCTTCTTGCCACGGACGTATTCTTATCTCTGCGAGCCGAAGGGATACACACACACATACACACACACACACACACGCACACACGCACACACACACATACACTCTTCACCTCTTGACTCCTACCTATTAGTCGCCTCTTCCGATAGGCAGGGCCTTCTTGCCTCGGTCGTGCTCTTATCTCTGCAAGCCGAACGGACACACACACTCACACACAAATACACACACACACTCACACATGCACACACACGCACACACGCACACTCACCCACACATACACTCTTCACCTCTCGACTCCTACCCATTAGTCGCCTCTTACGACAGGCAGGGCCTACTTGCCACGGCCGTGTTCGTATCTCTGCGAGCCGACTGGACACACAAACTCACACACACAAATACACACACACACTCACACATGCACACACACGCACACACGCACACTCACACACACATACACTCTTCACCTCTCGACTCCTACCCATTAGTCGCCTCTTACGACAGGCAGGGCCCTCTTGCCACGGCCGTGTTCGTATCTCTGCGAGCCGCCTGGACACACACACTCACACACACAAATACACACACACACACTCACACATGCACACACACGCACACACGCACACTCACACACACATACACTCTTCACCTCTCGACTTCTACCCATTAGTCGCCTCTTACGACAGGCAGGGCCTTCTTGCCACGGCCGTGTTCTTATCTCTGCGAGCCGACTGGACACACACACACTCACACACACAAATACACACACACACTCACACACGCACACACACGCACACTCACACACACATACACTCTTCACCACTCGACTCCTACCCATTAGTCGCCTCTTACGACAGGCAGGGCCTTCTTGCCACGGCCGTGTTCGTATCTCTGCGAGCCGACTGGACACACACACTCACACACACAAATACACACACACACTCACACACACACGCACACGCACACACGCACACTCACACACACATACACTCTTCACCTCTCGACTCCTACCCATTAGTCGCCTCTTACGACAGGCAGGGCCTTCTTGCCACGGCCGTGTTCTTATCTCTGCGAGCCGACTGGACACACACACACTCACACACACGAATACACACACACACTCACACACGCACACACACGCACACTCACACACACATACACTCTTCACCTCTCGACTCCTACCCATTAGTCGCCTCTTACGAAAGGCAGGGCCTTCTTTCCACGGCCGTGTTCTTTTCTCTGAGAGCCGACTGGACACACACACACTCACACACGCACACACACGCACACACGCACTTACACATATACACTCTTCACCTCTCGACTCCTACGCATTAGTCGCCGCTTACGACAGGCAGGGCCTTCTTGGCACGGACGTGTCCTTATCACTGCGAGCCGACCGGACACACACACTCACACACGCACACACACACGCACACACGCACACACACACGTACACTCTTCACCTCTCGACTCCTACCCATTAGTTGCCTCTTACGACAGGCATGGCCTTCTTGCCTCGGCCGTATTCTAATCTCTGCGAGCCGAATGGACACGCATACATACACACACACACTTACACACGCACAAACACACACACACCCACACACGCACACACACACACACACATACACTCTTCACCTCTCGACTCCTACCAATTAGTCGCCACTTACGACAGGCAGGGCCCTCTTGCCTTGGCCGTATTCTTATCTCTGCAAGCCGAACGGACACATACACACTCACACACACAAGCACGCACACACGCACACACACGCATACACACAAAAACACTTTTCACCTCTCGACTCCTACCAATTAGTCGCCACTTACGACAGGCAGGGCATTCTTGCCTCGGCCGTATTCTTATCTCTGCAAGCCGAACGGACATATACACACTCACACACACGCACGCACACACGCACACACACGCACGCACACACGCACACACACGCACACAAACACACAAATACATTCTTCACCTCTCGACTCCTACCAATTAGTCGCCACTTACGACAGGCAGGGCCCTCTTGCCTCGGCCGTATTCTAATCTCTGCGAGCCGAATGGACACACACAAACATACACACACACACTTACACACGCACAAGCACACACACACCCACACACGCACACACTCACGTACTCTCTTCACCTCTCGACTCCTACCCATTAGTCGCCTCTTACGACAGGCAGGGACTTCTTGCCACGGCCGTGTTTTTATCTCTGCAAGCCGAACGGACACACACACACGCACACACAAACACACGCACACAGGCACACACGCACACACGCACACACGCACACGCACACATTCTCCACCTCTCGATTCCTATCCATTAGTCGCCTCTTAAGACAGGCAGGGCCTTCTTGCCACGGACGTATTCTTATCTCTGCGAGCCGAAAGGACACACACACACACACGCACACACAAACACACGCACACAGGCACACACGCACACACGCACACGTACACGCACACGCACACACTCTCCACCTCTCGACTAATATCCATTAGTCGCCTCTTAAGACAGGCAGGGCGTTCTTGCCTCGGCCGTATTCTTATCTCTGCAAGCCAAACGGACACACACACACACATACACACACACATACTCACACACGCACAAACACACGCACACACACAAAGACACATACACTCTTCACCTCTCGACTCCTATTCATTAGTCGCCTCTTACGACAGGCAGGGACTTCTTGCCACGGCCGTGTTCTTATCTTTGCGAGCCGAACGGACACACACACATACACACACACGCACACACACACGCACACACGCACCCACACACATACTCTCTTCACCTCTCGACTCCTACTTATTAGTCGCCCACTCTTCACATCTCGACTCCTACCCATTAGTCGCCCCGTACGATTTGCATCGCTTTATTGCCACGGCTGTTTTCTTATCTCTGCGAGCCGAAGGGACACACACACATACATACACACACACTCACAAACACACACACACACACACACGCACGCGCACACGCACACACACATACACTCACACACACACAAACACGCCCACACGCACTCACACATACATTCTTCACCTCTCGACTCCTACCTATTAGTCGCCTCTTACGATAGGCAGGACCTTCTTGCCTTGGCCGTGTTCTTATCACTGCAAGCCGAACGGACACACACACATACTCACACACGCACACACACACGCACACACGCACACACACATACACTTTTCACCTCTCGACTCCTACTTATTAGTCGCCCACTCTTCGCCTCTCGACTCCTATCCATTAGTCGCCCCGTACGATTTGCATCGCTTTCTTGCCACGGCTGTTTTCTTATCTCTGCGAGCCGAAGGGACACACACACATACATACACACACACTCACAAACACACACACACACACGCACGCACACACGCACACACACATACACTCACACACACACAAACACGCCCACACGCACACACACATACATTCTTCACCTCTCGACTCCTACCTATTAGTCGCCTCTTACGATAGGCAGGGCCTTCTTGCCTCGGTCGTGTTTTTATCTCTGCAAGCCGAACTAACACACACACATACTCACACACGCACACACACACGCACACACGCACACACACATACACTTTTCACCTCTCGACTCCTACTTATTAGTCGCCCACTTTTCACCTCTCGACTCCTACTTATTAGTCGCCCACTCTTCGCCTTTCGACTCCTATCCATTAGTCGCCCACACACACACACACGCACACACGCACACACACGCACCCACGCACACGCACACGCACACGCACACGCACACGCACACACTCTCCACCTCTCGACTCCTATCCATTAGCCGCCACTTAAGACAGGTAGGGCCTTCTTGCCACGGCCGTAATCTTATCTCTGCGAGCCGAGCGGACAAACACACACACTCACACACACACACACACATACACTCTTCACCTCTCGACCCCTACCTTTTAGTCGCCTCTTACGAGAGGCAGGGCCTTCTTGCCCCGGCCGTATTCATATCTCTGCAAGCCGAACGGACACACACTCATACACACACACTCACACACGCACAAACACACATACACGCACACACGCACACACACATACACTCTTCACCTCTCGACTCCTACCAATTAGTCGCTCCATACAGCAAGTATGGCCTTCTTGCCACGGCCGTATTCTTATCTCTGCAAGCCGAACGGACACACACACTCATACACACACACTCACACACGCACAAACACACACACACGCACACACGCACACACACATACACTCTTCACCTCTCGACTCCTACCTTTTAGTCGCCTCTTACGATAAGCAGGGCCTTCTTGCCGCGGTCGTGTTCTCATCTCTGCAAGCCAAACTAACACACACACATACTCACACACGCACACACACACACACGCACACACGCACACACACATACACTCTTCACCTCTCGACTCCTACTTATTAGTCGACCCTTACAAGAGGCAGGGCCTTCTGGCCTCGGCCGTATTCTTATCTCTGCAAGCCAAACGGACACACACACATACACACACACTCACACACGCCCACACACGCACACACGCACACACACACACACACACACATACACTCTTCACCTCTCGACTCCTACCCATTATTCTCCTCTTACGACAGGCAGGGACTTCTTGCCACGGCCGTGTTCTTATCTCTGCAAGCCAAACGGACACACACACATACTCACACACGCACACACACACGCACACACGCACACACACACATACACTCTTCACCTCTCGACTCCTACCTATTAGTCGCCCCTTACAACTGGCAGGGTCTTCTTGCCTTGGCCGTATTCTTATCTCTGCAAGCCAGACGGACACACACACATACACACACACTCACACACGCCCACACACGCACACACGCACACACACACACACACACACATACACTCTTCACCTCTCGACTCCTACCCATTAGTCGCCTCTTACGACAGGCAGGGACTTCTTGCTACGGCCGTGTTCTTATCTCTGCAAGCCGAATGGACACACACACACACACACGCACACACAAACACACGCACACAGGCACACACGCACACACGCACACGTACACGCACACGCACACACTCTGCACCTCTCGACTAATATCCATTAGTCGCCTCTTAAGACAGGCAGGGCGTTCTTGCCTCGGCCGTATTCTTATCTCTGCAAGCCAAACGGACACACACACATACACACACACGCACACACACACGCACACACGCACCCACACACATACTCTCTTCACCTCTCGACTCCTACTTATTAGTCGCCCACTCTTCACATCTCGACTCCTACCCATTAGTCGCCTCGTACGATTTGCATCGCCTTCTTGCCACGGCTGTTTTCTTATCACTGCAAGCCGAACGGACACACACACATACTCACACACGCACACACACACAAACACACGCACACAGGCACAACGCACTCACGCACACGCACACATTCTCCACCTCTCGATTCCTATCCATTAGTCGCCTCTTAAGACAGGCAGGGCCTTCTTGCCACGGACGTATTCTTATCTCTGCGAGCCGAAAGGACACACACACACACACGCATACACAAACACACGCACACAGGCACACACGCACACACGCACACGTACACGCACACGCACACACTCTCCACCTCTCGACTAATATCCATTAGTCGCCTCTTAAGACAGGCAGGGCGTTCTTGCCTCGGCCGTATTCTTATCTCTGCAAGCCAAACGGACACACACACATATACACACACACATACTCACACACGCACAAACACACGCACACACACAAAGACACATACACCCTTCACCTTCTGACTCCTATTCATTAGTCGCCTCTTACGACAGGCAGGGACTTCTTGCCACGGCCGTGTTCTTATCTCTGCGAGCCGAACGGACACACACACATACACACACACGCACACACACACGCACACACGCACCCACACACATACTCTCTTCACCTCTCGACTCCTACTTATTAGTCGCCCACTCTTCACATCTCGACTCCTACCCATTAGTCGCCCCGTACGATTTGCATCGCCTTCTTGCCACGGCTGTTTTCTTATCACTGCAAGCCGAACGGACACACACACATACTCACACACGCACACACACACGCACACACGCACACACACATACACTTTTCTTGCCACGGCTGTTTTCTTATCTCTGCGAGCCGAAGGGACACACACACATACATACACACACACTCACAAACACACACACACACGCACGCACACACGCACACACAAACACACACACACACGCACACACGCACACACACGCACCCACGCACACGCACACGCACACGCACACACTCTCCACCTCTCGACTCCTATCCATTAGCCGCCTCTTAAGACAGGTAGGGCCTTCTTGCCACAACCGTAATCTTATCTCTGCGAGCCGAGCGGACAAACACACACACCCACACACACACACACATACACTCTTTACCTCTCGACCCCTACCTTTTAGTCGCCTCTTACGAGAGGCAGGGCCATCTTGCTCTGGCCGTATTCATATCTCTGCAAGCCGAACGGACACACACACTCATACACACACACTCACACACGCACAAACACACACACACGCACACACGCACACACACATACACTCTTCACCTCTCGACTCCTACCTTTTAGTCGCCTCTTACGATAAGCAGGGCCTTCTTGCCGCGGTCGTGTTCTCATCTCTGCAAGCCAAACTAACACACACACATACTCACACACGCACACACACACACACGCACACACACATACACTCTTCACCTCTCGACTCCTACCCATTATTCTCCTCTTACGACAGGCAGGGCCTTCTGGCCTCGGCCGTATTCTTATCTCTGCAAGCCAAACGGACACACACACATACACACACACTCACACACGCCCACACACGCACACACGCACACACACACACACATACACTCTTCACCTCTCGACTCCTACCCATTATTCTCCTCTTACGACAGGCAGGGACTTCTTGCCACGGCCGTGTTCTTATCTCTGCAAGCCAAACGGACACACACACATACTCACACACGCACACACACACGCACACAGGCACAAACACACACATACACTCTTCACCTCTCGACTCCTACATATTAGTCGCCCCTTACAACTGGCAGGGCCTTCTTGCCTTGGCCGTATTCTAACCTCTGCAAGCCAGACGGACACACACACATACACACACACTCACACACGCACACAAACACGCACACACGCACACACACACATACACTCTTCACCTCTCGACCCCTACCCATTAGTCGCCTCTTACGACAGGCAGGGCCTTCCTGCCACGGCCATGTTCTTATCTCTGCGAGCCGACCGGACACACACACACTCACACACACACATACAAGAACAAACACAGACACGCACGCACACACGCGCACACACACATATACACTCTTCACCTCTCGACTCCTACCCATTATTCTTCTATTTCGAAAGGCAGGGACTTCTTGCCACGGCCATGTTCTTATCTCTGCGAGCTGAACGGACACACACACATACTCACACACGCACACACACACGCACACACGCACACACACATACACTTTTCACCTCTCGACTCCTACTTATTAGTCGCCCACTCTTCGCCTCTCGACTCCGATCCATTAGTCGCCCCGTACGATTTGCATCGCTTTCTTGCCACGGCTGTTTTCTTATCTCTGCGAGCCGAAGGGACACACACACATACATACACACACACTCACAAACACACACACACACGCACGCACACACGCACACACACATACACTCACACACACACAAACACGCCCACACGCACACACACATACATTCTTCACCTCTCGACTCCTACCTATTAGTCGCCTCTTACGATAGGCAGGGCCTTCTTGCCTCGGTCGTGTTTTTATCTCTGCAAGCCGAACTAACACACACACATACTCACACACGCACACACACACGCACACACGCACACACACATACACTTTTCACCTCTTGACTCCTACATATTAGTCGCCCACTCTTCGCCTCTCGACTCCTATCCATTAGTCGCCCCGTACGATTTGCATCGCTTTCTTGCCACGGCTGTTTTCTTATCTCTGCGAGCCGAAGGGACACACACACATACATACACACACACTCACAAACACACACACACGCACGCACACACGCACACACACATACACTCACACACACACAAACACGCCCTCACGCACAAACACATACATTCTTCACCTCTCGACTCCTACCTATTAGTCGCCTCTTACGATAGGCAGGGACTTCTTGCCACGGCCGTGTTCTTATCTCTGCAAGCCGAACGGACACACACACATACTCACACACTCACACACACACGCACACACGCACACACACATACACTCTTCACCTCTCGACTCCTACCTATTAGTCGCCCCTTACAACTGGCAGGGTCTTCTTGCCTTGGCCGTATTCTTACCTCTGCAAGCCAGACGGACACACACACATACACACACACTCACACACGCACACACACGCACACACGCACACACACACATACACTCTTCACCTCTCGACCCCTACCCATTAGTCGCCTCTTACGACAGGCAGGGCCTTCCTGCCACGGCCATGTTCTTATCTCTGCGAGCCGACCGGACACACACACTCACACACACACATACAAGAACACACACACACACGCACGCACACACGCGCACACACACATATACACTCTCCACCTTTCGACTCCTATCCATTAGTCGCCTCTTAAGACAGGCATGACCTTCTTGCCACGGACGTATTCTTATCTCTGCAAGCCGAACGGACAAACACACATACTCACACACGCACACACACACGCACACACGTACACACACACATACACTCTTCACCTCTCGACTCCTACCCATTAGTCGCCTCTTACGACAGGCAGGGCCTTCTTGCCACGGCCGTGTTCTCATTTCAGCGAGCCGATTGGACACACACAAACACGCCCACACGCACACACACATACATTCTTCACCTCTCGACTCCTACCTATTAGTCGCCTCTTACGATGGGCAGGGAATTCTTGCCACGGCCGTATTCTTACCTCTGCAAGCCAGACGGACACACACACATACACACACACTCACACACGCACACACACGCACACACGCACACACACACATACACTCTTCACCTCTCGACCCCTACCCATTAGTCGCCTCTTACGACAGGCAGGGCCTTCCTGCCACGGCCATGTTCTTATCTCTGCGAGCCGACCGGACACACACACTCACACACACACATACAAGAACACACACACACACGCACGCACACACGCGCACACACACATATACACTCTCCACCTTTCGACTCCTATCCATTAGTCGCCTCTTAAGACAGGCATGACCTTCTTGCCACGGACGTATTCTTATCTCTGCAAGCCGAACGGACAAACAAACATACTTACACACGCACACACACACGCACACACGTACACACACACATACACTCTTCACCTCTCGACTCCTACCCATTAGTCGCCTCTTACGACAGGCAGGGCCTTCTTGCCACGGCCGTGTTCTCATTTCAGCGAGCCGACCGGACACACACAAACACGCCCACACGCACACACACATACATTCTTCACCTCTCGACTCCTACCTATTAGTCGCCTCTTACGATGGGCAGGGACTTCTTGCCACGGCCGTGTTCTTATCTCTGAAAGCCGAACGGACACACACACATACTCACACACGCACACACACACGCATACACGCACACACACATACACTCTTCACCTCTCGACTCCTACCTATTAGTCGCCCCTTACAACTGGCAGGGTCTTCTTGCCTTGGCCGTATTCTTACCTCTGCAAGCCAGACGGACACACACACATACACACACAATCACACACGCACACACACGCACACACGCACACACACATACACTCTTCACCTCTCGACTCCTACCCATTAGTCGCCTCTTAAGACAGGCAGAGCCTTCTTGCAACGAACGCATTCTTATCTCTGCGAGCCGAAAGGACACGCACACACACTCACAAACAAACACACACACGCAAGCACACATACACTATTCACCTCTCGACTTCTACCCATTATTCTCCTTTTACGACAGGCAGGGACTTCTTGCCACGGCCGTGTTCTTATCTCTGCAAGCCGAACGGACACACACACACGCACACACAAACACACACACACACGCACACACACGTACCCACGCACACGCACACGCACAAGCACACACTCTCCACCTCTCGACTCCTATCCATTAGCCGCATCTTAAGACAGGTAGGGCCTTCTTGCCACGGCCGTAATCTTATCTCTGCGAGCCGAGCGGACAAACACACACACTCACACACACACACACACACACACATACACTCTTCACCTCTCGACCCCTACCTTTTAGTCGCCTCTTAAGAGAGGCAGGGCCTTCTTGCCCCGGCCATATTCATATCTCTGCAACCCGAACGGACACACACACTCATACACACACACTCACACACGCACAAACACACATACACGCACACACGCACACACACATACACTCTTCACCTCTCGACTCCTACCAATTAGTCGCTCCATACAGCAAGTATGGCCTTCTTGCCACGGCCGTATTCTTATCTCTGCAAGCCGAACGGACACACACACTCATACACACACACTCACACACGCACAAACACACACACACGCACACACGCACACACACATACACTCTTCACCTCTCGACTCCTACCTTTTAGTCGCCTCTTACGATAAGCAGGGCCTTCTTGCCGCGGTCGTGTTCTCATCTCTGCAAGCCAAACTAACACACACACATACTCACACACGCACACACACACACACGCACACACGCACACACACATACACTCTTCACCTCTCGACTCCTACTTATTAGTCGACCCTTACAAGAGGCAGGGCTTTCTGGCCTCGGCCGTATTCTTATCTCTGCAAGCCAAACGGACACACACACATACACACACACTCACACACGCCCACACACGCACACACGCACACACACACACACACACATACACTCTTCACCTCTCGACTCCTACCCATTATTCTCCTCTTACGACAGGCAGGGACTTCTTGCCACGGCCGTGTTCTTATCTCTGCAAGCCAAACGGACACACACACATACTCACACACGCACACACACACGCACACACGCACACACACACATACACTCTTCACCTCTCGACTCCTACCTATTAGTCGCCCCTTACAACTGGCAGGGTCTTCTTGCCTTGGCCGTATTCTTACCTCTGCAAGCCAGACGGACACACACACATACACACACACTCACACACGCCCACACACGCACACACGCACACACACACACACACACATACACTCTTCACCTCTCGACTCCTACCCATTAGTCGCCTCTTACGACAGGCAGGGACTTCTTGCTACGGCCGTGTTCTTATCTCTGCAAGCCGAATGGACACACACACACACACACACGCACACACAAACACACGCACACAGGCACACACGCACACACGCACACGTACACGCACACGCACACACTCTCCACCTCTCGACTAATATCCATTAGTCGCCTCTTAAGACAGGCAGGGCGTTCTTGCCTCGGCCGTATTCTTATCTCTGCAAGCCAAACGGACACACACACATACACACACACGCACACACACACGCACACACGCACCCACACACATACTCTCTTCACCTCTCGACTCCTACTTATTAGTCGCCCACTCTTCACATCTCGACTCCTACCCATTAGTCGCCCCGTACGATTTGCATCGCCTTCTTGCCACGGCTGTTTTCTTATCACTGCAAGCCGAACGGACACACACACATACTCACACACGCACACACACAGACACACGCACACAGGCACACACGCACTCACGCACACGCACACATTCTCCACCTCTCGATTCCTATCCATTAGTCGCCTCTTAAGACAGGCAGGGCCTTCTTGCCACGGACGTATTCTTATCTCTGCGAGCCGAAAGGACACACACACACACACACGCATACACAAACACACGCACACAGGCACACACGCACACACGCACACGTACACGCACACGCACACACTCTCCACCTCTCGACTAATATCCATTAGTCGCCTCTTAAGACAGGCAGGGCGTTCTTGCCTCGGCCGTATTCTTATCTCTGCAAGCCAAACGGACACACACACATATACACACACACATACTCACACACGCACAAACACACGCACACACACAAAGACACATACACCCTTCACCTCCTGACTCCTATTCATTAGTCGCCTCTTACGACAGGCAGGGACTTCTTGCCACGGCCGTGTTCTTATCTCTGCGAGCCGAACGGACACACACACATACACACACACGCACACACACACACGCACACACGCACCCACACACATACTCTCTTCACCTCTCGACTCCTACTTATTAGTCGCCCACTCTTCACATCTCGACTCCTACCCATTAGTCGCCCCGTACGATTTGCATCGCCTTCTTGCCACGGCTGTTTTCTTATCACTGCAAGCCGAACGGACACACACACATACTCACACACGCACACACACACGCACACACACATACACTTTTCTCCTCTCGACTCCTACTTATTAGTCGCCCACTCTTCGCCTCTCGACTCCTATCCATTAGTCGCCCCGTACGATTTGCATCGCTTTCTTGCCACGGCTGTTTTCTTATCTCTGCGAGCCGAAGGGACACACACACATACATACACACACACTCGCAAACACACACACACACACGCACGCACACACGCACACACACATACACTCACACACACACAAACACGCCGACACGCACACACACATACATTCTTCACCTCTCGACTCCTACCTATTAGTCGCCTCTTACGATAGGCAGGGCCTTCTTGCCTTGGCCGTGTTCTTATCACTGCAAGCCGAACGGACACACACACATACTCACACACGCACACACACACGCACACACGCACACACACATACACTTTTCTCCTCTCGACTCCTACTTATTAGTCGCCCACTCTTCGCCTCTCGACTCCTATCCATTAGTCGCCCCGTACGATTTGCATCGCTTTCTTGCCACGGCTGTTTTCTTATCTCTGCGAGCCGAAGGGACACACACACATACATACACACACACTCACAAACACACACACACACGCACGCACACACGCACACACAAACACACACACACGCACACACGCACACACACGCACCCACGCACACGCACACGCACACGCACACACTCTCCACCTCTCGACTCCTATCCATTAGCCGCCTCTTAAGACAGGTAGGGCCTTCTTGCCACAACCGTAATCTTATCTCTGCGAGCCGAGCGGACAAACACACACACCCACACACACACACATACACTCTTTACCTCTCGACCCCTACCTTTTAGTCGCCTCTTACGAGAGGCAGGGCCATCTTGCTCCGGCCGTATTCATATCTCTGCAAGCCGAACGGACACACACACTCATACACACACACTCACACACGCACAAACACACACACACGCACACACGCACACACACATACACTCTTCACCTCTCGACTCCTACCTTTTAGTCGCCTCTTACGATAAGCAGGGCCTTCTTGCCGCGGTCGTGTTCTCATCTCTGCAAGCCAAACTAACACACACACATACTCACACACGCACACACACACACACGCACACACACATACACTCTTCACCTCTCGACTCCTACCCATTATTCTCCTCTTACGACAGGCAGGGCCTTCTGGCCTCGGCCGTATTCTTATCTCTGCAAGCCAAACGGACACACACACATACACACACACTCACACACGCCCACACACGCACACACGCACACACACACACACATACACTCTTCACCTCTCGACTCCTACCCATTATTCTCCTCTTACGACAGGCAGGGACTTCTTGCCACGGCCGTGTTCTTATCTCTGCAAGCCAAACGGACACACACACATACTCACACACGCACACACACACGCACACACGCACAAACACACACATACACTCTTCACCTCTCGACTCCTACATATTAGTCGCCCCTTACAACTGGCAGGGCCTTCTTGCCTTGGCCGTATTCTAACCTCTGCAAGCCAGACGGACACACACACATACACACACACTCACACACGCACACAAACACGCACACACGCACACACACATACACTCTTCACCTCTCGACCCCTACCCATTAGTCGCCTCTTACGACAGGCAGGGCCTTCCTGCCACGGCCATGTTCTTATCTCTGCGAGCCGACCGGACACACACACACTCACACACACACATACAAGAACAAACACAGACACGCACGCACACACGCGCACACACACATATACACTCTTCACCTCTCGACTCCTACCCATTATTCTTCTATTTCGAAAGGCAGGGACTTCTTGCCACGGCCATGTTCTTATCTCTGCGAGCCGACCGGACACACACACTCACACACACACATACAAGAACACACACACACGCACGCACACACGCGCACACACACATATACACTCTCCACCTTTCGACTCCTATCCATTAGTCGCCTCTTAAGACAGGCATGGCCTTCTTGCCTCGGCCGTATTCTAATCTCTGCGAGCCAAACGGACACACACACACTGACACGCACACACGTTCACACACACGCACACACACACATACACTTTTCACCTCTCGACTCCTACCCATTATTCTCCTATTACGACAGGCAGGGACTTCTTGCCACGGCCGTGTTCTTATCTCTGCAAGCCGAACGGACACACACACATACTCACACACGCACACATACACGCACACACGTACACACACACATACACTCTTCACCTCTCGACTCCTACCCATTAGTCGCCTCTTACGATAGGCAGGGCCTTCTTGCCACGGCCGTGTTCTCATTTCAGCGAGCTGACCGGACACACACACACGCACACACAAACACACGCACACAGGCACAAACGCACACACGCAAACGCACACGCACACGCACACACTCTCCACCTCTCGAGTCCTATCCATTAGTCGCCTCTTAAGACAGGCAGAGCCTTCTTGCAACGAACGCATTCTTATCTCTGCGAGCCGAAAGGACACACACACACACTCACACACAAACACACACACGCAAGCACACATACACTATTCACCTCTCGAATTCTGCCCATTATTCTCCTCTTACGACAGGCAGGGACTTCTTGCCACGGCCGTGTTCTTATCTCTGCAAGCCGAACGGACACACACACACACGCACACACAAACACACACACACACGCACACACGCACACACACGCACTCATGCACACGCACACGCACACGCACACACTCTCCACCTCTCGACTCCTATCAATTATTCTTCTATTTCGAAAGGCAGGGACTTCTTGCCACGGCCATGTTCTTATCTCTGCGAGCCGACCGGACACACACACTCACACACACACATACAAGAACACACACACACGCACGCACACACGCGCACACACACATATACACTCTCCACCTTTCGACTCCTATCCATTAGTCGCCTCTTAAGACAGGCAGGGACTTCTTGCCACGGCCGTGTTCTTATCTCTGCAAGCCAAACGGACACACACACACTGACACACACACACGTTCACACACACGCACACACACACATACACTTTTCACCTCTCGACTCCTACCCATTATTCTCCTATTACGACAGGCAGGGACTTCTTGCCACGGCCGTGTTCTTATCTCTGCAAGCCGAACGGACACACACACACGCACACACAAACACACACACACGCACACACGCACACACACGCACTCATGCACACGCACACGCACACGCACACACTCTCCACCTCTCGACTCCTATCAATTAGCCGCCTCTTAAGACAGGTAGGGCCTTCTTGCCACGGCCGTAATCTTATCTCTGCGAGCCGAGCGGACAAACACACACACTCACACACACACACACACACACATACACTCTTCACCTCTCGACCCCTACCTTTTAGTCGCCTCTTACGAGAGGCAGGGCCTTCTTGCCCCGGCCGTATTCATAACTCTGCAAGCCGAACGGACACACACACTCATACACACACACTCACACACGCACAAACACATATACACGCACACACGCACACACGCATACACACATACACTCTTCACCTCTCGACTCCTACTTATTAGTCGCCCCTTACAAGAGGCAGGGCCTTCTTGCCTCGGCCGTATTCTTATCTCTGCAAGCCAAACAGACACAAACATATACACACACACACGCACACACACGCACACACGCACACACACACACATACACTTTTCACCTCTCGACTCCTACCCATTATTCTCCTCTTACGACAGGCAGGGACTTCTTGCCACGGCCGTGTTCTTATCTCTGCAAGCCGAACGGACACACACACACGCACACACAAACACACACACACACACGCACACACGCACACACACGCACCCACGCACACGCACACGCACACGCACACACTCTCCACCTCTCGACTCCTATCCATTAGCCGCCTCTTAAGACAGGTAGGGCCTTCTTGCCACGGCCGTAATCTTATCTCTGCGAGCCGAGCGGACAAACACACACACTCACACACACACACACACACACATACACTCTTCACCTCTCGACCCCTACCTTTTAGTCGCCTCTTACGAGAGGCAGGGCCTTCTTGCCCCGGCCGTATTCATATCTCTGCAAGCCGAACGGACACACACACTCATACACACACACTCACACACGCACAAACACACATACACGCACACACGCACACAAACATACACTCTTCACCTCTCGACTCCTACCCATTAGTCGCCTCTTACGACAGGCATGGCCTTCTTGCCTCGGCCGTATTCTAATCTCTGCGAGCCGAATGGACACACACATACATACACACACACTTACACACGCACAAACACACACACACCCACACACGCACACACACACACACACACACACATACACTATTCACCTTTCGACTCCTACCTATTAGTCGCCCCTTACAAGAGAGAGGGCCTTCTTGCCTCATCCGTATTCTTATCTCTGCAAGATAAACAGACACACACACATACACACACACTTACACACGCACACACACGCACACACGCACACACACACATACACTCTTCACCTCTCGACTCCTACCCATTAGTCGCCTCTTAACGACAGGCAGTGCCTTCTTGCCACGGCCGTGTTCTCATCTCTGCGAGCCGACCGGACACACACACACTCACACACACACGCACGCACACACGCACACACACGCACACACACACACACAAATACACTCTTCACCTCTCGACTCCTACCCATTAGTCGCCATTTACGACAGGCAGGGCCTTCTTGCCTCGGCCGTATTCTTATCTCTGCAAGCCGAACGGACACACACACACACTCACACACACACGCACGCACACACGCACACACACGCACACACACACACACACACAAATACACTCTTCACCTCTCGACTCCTACCCATTAGTCGCCATTTACGACAGGCAGGGCCTTCTTGCCTCGGCCGTATTCTTATCTCTGCAAGCCGAACGGACACACACACACACTCACACACAGACGCACGCACACACGCACACACACGCACACACGCACACACACACATACACTCTTCACCTCTCGACTCCTACCCATTAGTCGCCTCTTAACGACAGGCAGTGCCTTCTTGCCACGGCCGTGTTCTCATCTCTGCGAGCCGACCGGACACACACACACACACTGACACACACACATACACACACACACTCACACACGCACGCACACACGCACACACATACATACACTCTTCACCTCTCGACTCCTACCCATTATTCTCCTCTTACGACAGGCAGGGACTTCTTGCCACGGCCGTGTTCTTATCTCTGCAAGCCAAACGGACACACACACACTCACACACACACACACGCACACGCACCCGCACACGCACACACTCTCCACCTCTCGACTCCTATCCATTAGTCGCCTTTTACGACAGGCATGGCCTTCTTGCCACCGCTTTTTTCTTATCTCTGCGAGCGAAGGGACACACACACACACACATACACACACACACTCACACACACATGCACACACGCACCCACACACGCACACACACATACACTCACACACACACAAACACGCACATACGCACACACATACACTCTTCACCTCTCGACTCCTACCCATTAGTCGCCTCTTACGAAAGGCAGGGCCTTCTTGGCACGGCCGTGTTCTCATTTCAGCGAGCTGACCGGACACACACACACACACACACGCACACACAAACACACGCACACAGGCACAAACGCACACACGCAAACGCACACGCACACGCACACACTCTCCACCTCTCGAGTCCTATCCATTAGTCGCCTCTTAAGACAGGCAGAGCCTTCTTGCAACGAACGCATTCTTATCTCTGCGAGCCGAAAGGACACACACACACACTCACACACAAACACACACACGCAAGCACACATACACTATTCACCTCTCGACTTCGGCCCATTATTCTCCTCTTACGACAGGCAGGGACTTCTTGCCACGGCCGTGTTCTTATCTCTGCAAGCCGAACGGACACACACACACGCACACACAAACACACACACACACGCACACACGCACACACACGCACCCATGCACACGCACACGCACACGCACACACTCTCCACCTCTCGACTCCTATCCATTAGCCGCCTCTTAAGACAGGTAGGGCCTTCTTGCCACGGCCGTAATCTTATCTCTGCGAGCCGAGCGGACAAACAAACACACTCACACACACACACACACACACACACACATACACTCTTCACCTCTCGACCCCTACCTTTTAGTCGCCTCTTACGAGAGGCAGGGCCTTCTTGCCCCGGCCGTATTCATATCTCTGCAAGCCGAACGGACACACACACTCATACACACACACTCACACACGCACAAACACACATACACGCACACACGCACACACACATACACTCTTCACCTCTCGACTCCTACCTATTAGTCGCCTCTTACGATAGGCAGGGCCTTCTTGCCTCGGTTGTGCTCTTATCTCCGCAAGCCGAACTAACAAACACACATACTCACACACGCACACACGCACACACGCATACACACATACACTCTTCACCTCTCGACTCCTACTTATTAGTCGCCCCTTACAAGAGGCAGGGCTTTCTTGCCTCGGCCGTATTCTTATCTCTGCAAGCCAAACAGACACAAACATATACACACACACACACGCACACACACGCACACACGCACACACACACACACATACACTCTTCACCTCTCGACTCCTACCCGTTAGTTGCCTCTTAACGACAGGCAGTGCCTTCTTGCCACGGCCGTGTTCTCATCTCTGCGAGCCGACCGGACACACACACACACTGACACACACACATACACACACACACTCACACACGCACGCACACACGCACACACACACATACACTCTTCACCTCTCGACTCCTACCCATTATTCTCCTCTTACGACAGGCAGGGACTTCTTGCCACGGCCGTGTTTTTATCTCTGCAAGCCAAACGGACACACACACACACACGCACACACACACACACGCACACGCACACGCACACGCACACACTCTCCACCTCTCGACTCCTATCCATTAGTCGCCTCTTACGACAGGCATGGCCTTCTTGCCACCGCTTTTTTCTTATCTCTGCGAGCGAAGGGACACACACACACACATACACACACACACTCACACACACACACGCACATACGCACGCACACACGTACACACACATACATTCTTCACCTCTCTAATCCTAACTATTAGTCGCCTCTCACGACAGGCAGGGCCTTCTTGCCTCGGCCGTGTTCTTATTTCTGCAAGACGAACGGACACACACACATACTCACACACTCACACACACACGCACACACGCACACACGCACACACACACATACACTCTTCACCTCTCTACTCCTACCTATTAGTCGCCTATTACGATAGGCAGGGCCTGCTTGCCTCGGTCGTGTTCTTATTTCTGCAAGCCGAACTAATACACACACATACTCACACACGCACACACACACACGCACACACGCACACACACACACATACACTCTTCACATTTCGACTCCTACTTATTAGTGGCCCATTACAAGAGGCAGGGCCTTCTTGCCTCTGCCGTATTTTTATCTCTGCAAGCCAAACAGACACACACACATACACACAGACTTACACACGCACCCACACGCACACACTCTCCACCTCTCGACTCCTATCCATTAGTCGCCTCTTAAGACAGGCAGGGCCTTCTTGCCACAAACGTATACCTATCTCTGCGAGCCGAACGGACACACACACACACACTTGCACACATACACACACACACACACATACACGCTTCACCTCTCGACTCCTATCCCTTAGTCGCTTCTTACAGCAAGCATGGCCTTCTTGCCACGGACGTATTCTTATCTCTGCGAGCCGAAGGGATACACACACACATACACACACACACACACACGCACACACGCACACACACACATACACTCTTCACCTCTTGACTCCTACCTATTAGTCGCCTCTTCCGATAGGCAGGGCCTTCTTGCCTCGGTCGTGCTCTTATCTCTGCAAGCCGAACGGACACACACACTCACACACAAATACACACACACACTCACACATGCACACACACGCACACACGCACACTCACCCACACATACACTCTTCACCTCTCGACTCCTACCCATTAGTCGCCTCTTACGACAGGCAGGGCCTACTTGCCACGGCCGTGTTCGTATCTCTGCGAGCCGACTGGACACACAAACTCACACACACAAATACACACACACACTCACACATGCACACACACGCACACACGCACACTCACACACACATACACTCTTCACCTCTCGACTCCTACCCATTAGTCGCCTCTTACGACAGGCAGGGCCCTCTTGCCACGGCCGTGTTCGTATCTCTGCGAGCCGCCTGGACACACACACTCACACACACAAATACACACACACACACTCACACATGCACACACACGCACACACGCACACTCACACACACATACACTCTTCACCTCTCGACTTCTACCCATTAGTCGCCTCTTACGACAGGCAGGGCCTTCTTGCCACGGCCGTGTTCTTATCTCTGCGAGCCGACTGGACACACACACACTCACACACACAAATACACACACACACTCACACACGCACACACACGCACACTCACACACACATACACTCTTCACCACTCGACTCCTACCCATTAGTCGCCTCTTACGACAGGCAGGGCCTTCTTGCCACGGCCGTGTTCGTATCTCTGCGAGCCGACTGGACACACACACTCACACACACAAATACACACACACACTCACACACACACGCACACGCACACACGCACACTCACACACACATACACTCTTCACCTCTCGACTCCTACCCATTAGTCGCCTCTTACGACAGGCAGGGCCTTCTTGCCACGGCCGTGTTCTTATCTCTGCGAGCCGACTGGACACACACACACTCACACACACGAATACACACACACACTCACACACGCACACACACGCACACTCACACACACATACACTCTTCACCTCTCGACTCCTACCCATTAGTCGCCTCTTACGAAAGGCAGGGCCTTCTTTCCACGGCCGTGTTCTTTTCTCTGAGAGCCGACTGGACACACACACACTCACACACGCACACACACGCACACACGCACTTACACATATACACTCTTCACCTCTCGACTCCTACGCATTAGTCGCCGCTTACGACAGGCAGGGCCTTCTTGGCACGGACGTGTCCTTATCACTGCGAGCCGACCGGACACACACACTCACACACGCACACACACACGCACACACGCACACACACACGTACACTCTTCACCTCTCGACTCCTACCCATTAGTTGCCTCTTACGACAGGCATGGCCTTCTTGCCTCGGCCGTATTCTAATCTCTGCGAGCCGAATGGACACGCATACATACACACACACACTTACACACGCACAAACACACACACACCCACACACGCACACACACACACACACATACACTCTTCACCTCTCGACTCCTACCAATTAGTCGCCACTTACGACAGGCAGGGCCCTCTTGCCTTGGCCGTATTCTTATCTCTGCAAGCCGAACGGACACATACACACTCACACACACAAGCACGCACACACGCACACACACGCATACACACAAAAACACTTTTCACCTCTCGACTCCTACCAATTAGTCGCCACTTACGACAGGCAGGGCATTCTTGCCTCGGCCGTATTCTTATCTCTGCAAGCCGAACGGACATATACACACTCACACACACGCACGCACACACGCACACACACGCACGCACACACGCACACACACGCACACAAACACACAAATACATTCTTCACCTCTCGACTCCTACCAATTAGTCGCCACTTACGACAGGCAGGGCCCTCTTGCCTCGGCCGTATTCTAATCTCTGCGAGCCGAATGGACACACACAAACATACACACACACACTTACACACGCACAAGCACACACACACCCACACACGCACACACTCACGTACTCTCTTCACCTCTCGACTCCTACCCATTAGTCGCCTCTTACGACAGGCAGGGACTTCTTGCCACGGCCGTGTTTTTATCTCTGCAAGCCGAACGGACACACACACACGCACACACAAACACACGCACACAGGCACACACGTACACACGCACACACGCACACGCACACATTCTCCACCTCTCGATTCCTATCCATTAGTCGCCTCTTAAGACAGGCAGGGCCTTCTTGCCACGGACGTATTCTTATCTCTGCGAGCCGAAAGGACACACACACACACACGCACACACAAACACACGCACACAGGCACACACGCACACACGCACACGTACACGCACACGCACACACTCTCCACCTCTCGACTAATATCCATTAGTCGCCTCTTAAGACAGGCAGGGCGTTCTTGCCTCGGCCGTATTCTTATCTCTGCAAGCCAAACGGACACACACACACACATACACACACACATACTCACACACGCACAAACACACGCACACACACAAAGACACATACACTCTTCACCTCTCGACTCCTATTCATTAGTCGCCTCTTACGACAGGCAGGGACTTCTTGCCACGGCCGTGTTCTTATCTTTGCGAGCCGAACGGACACACACACATACACACACACGCACACACACACGCACACACGCACCCACACACATACTCTCTTCACCTCTCGACTCCTACTTATTAGTCGCCCACTCTTCACATCTCGACTCCTACCCATTAGTCGCCCCGTACGATTTGCATCGCTTTATTGCCACGGCTGTTTTCTTATCTCTGCGAGCCGAAGGGACACACACACATACATACACACACACTCACAAACACACACACACACACACACGCACGCGCACACGCACACACACATACACTCACACACACACAAACACGCCCACACGCACTCACACATACATTCTTCACCTCTCGACTCCTACCTATTAGTCGCCTCTTACGATAGGCAGGACCTTCTTGCCTTGGCCGTGTTCTTATCACTGCAAGCCGAACGGACACACACACATACTCACACACGCACACACACACGCACACACGCACACACACATACACTTTTCACCTCTCGACTCCTACTTATTAGTCGCCCACTCTTCGCCTCTCGACTCCTATCCATTAGTCGCCCCGTACGATTTGCATCGCTTTCTTGCCACGGCTGTTTTCTTATCTCTGCGAGCCGAAGGGACACACACACATACATACACACACACTCACAAACACACACACACACACGCACGCACACACGCACACACACATACACTCACACACACACAAACACGCCCACACGCACACACACATACATTCTTCACCTCTCGACTCCTACCTATTAGTCGCCTCTTACGATAGGCAGGGCCTTCTTGCCTCGGTCGTGTTTTTATCTCTGCAAGCCGAACTAACACACACACATACTCACACACGCACACACACACGCACACACGCACACACACATACACTTTTCACCTCTCGACTCCTACTTATTAGTCGCCCACTTTTCACCTCTCGACTCCTACTTATTAGTCGCCCACTCTTCGCCTTTCGACTCCTATCCATTAGTCGCCCACACACACACACACGCACACACGCACACACACGCACCCACGCACACGCACACGCACACGCACACGCACACGCACACACTCTCCACCTCTCGACTCCTATCCATTAGCCGCCACTTAAGACAGGTAGGGCCTTCTTGCCACGGCCGTAATCTTATCTCTGCGAGCCGAGCGGACAAACACACACACTCACACACACACACACACATACACTCTTCACCTCTCGACCCCTACCTTTTAGTCGCCTCTTACGAGAGGCAGGGCCTTCTTGCCCCGGCCGTATTCATATCTCTGCAAGCCGAACGGACACACACTCATACACACACACTCACACACGCACAAACACACATACACGCACACACGCACACACACATACACTCTTCACCTCTCGACTCCTACCAATTAGTCGCTCCATACAGCAAGTATGGCCTTCTTGCCACGGCCGTATTCTTATCTCTGCAAGCCGAACGGACACACACACTCATACACACACACTCACACACGCACAAACACACACACACGCACACACGCACACACACATACACTCTTCACCTCTCGACTCCTACCTTTTAGTCGCCTCTTACGATAAGCAGGGCCTTCTTGCCGCGGTCGTGTTCTCATCTCTGCAAGCCAAACTAACACACACACATACTCACACACGCACACACACACACACGCACACACGCACACACACATACACTCTTCACCTCTCGACTCCTACTTATTAGTCGACCCTTACAAGAGGCAGGGCCTTCTGGCCTCGGCCGTATTCTTATCTCTGCAAGCCAAACGGACACACACACATACACACACACTCACACACGCCCACACACGCACACACGCACACACACACACACACACACATACACTCTTCACCTCTCGACTCCTACCCATTATTCTCCTCTTACGACAGGCAGGGACTTCTTGCCACGGCCGTGTTCTTATCTCTGCAAGCCAAACGGACACACACACATACTCACACACGCACACACACACGCACACACGCACACACACACATACACTCTTCACCTCTCGACTCCTACCTATTAGTCGCCCCTTACAACTGGCAGGGTCTTCTTGCCTTGGCCGTATTCTTATCTCTGCAAGCCAGACGGACACACACACATACACACACACTCACACACGCCCACACACGCACACACGCACACACACACACACACACACATACACTCTTCACCTCTCGACTCCTACCCATTAGTCGCCTCTTACGACAGGCAGGGACTTCTTGCTACGGCCGTGTTCTTATCTCTGCAAGCCGAATGGACACACACACACACACACGCACACACAAACACACGCACACAGGCACACACGCACACACGCACACGTACACGCACACGCACACACTCTGCACCTCTCGACTAATATCCATTAGTCGCCTCTTAAGACAGGCAGGGCGTTCTTGCCTCGGCCGTATTCTTATCTCTGCAAGCCAAACGGACACACACACATACACACACACGCACACACACACGCACACACGCACCCACACACATACTCTCTTCACCTCTCGACTCCTACTTATTAGTCGCCCACTCTTCACATCTCGACTCCTACCCATTAGTCGCCTCGTACGATTTGCATCGCCTTCTTGCCACGGCTGTTTTCTTATCACTGCAAGCCGAACGGACACACACACATACTCACACACGCACACACACACAAACACACGCACACAGGCACAACGCACTCACGCACACGCACACATTCTCCACCTCTCGATTCCTATCCATTAGTCGCCTCTTAAGACAGGCAGGGCCTTCTTGCCACGGACGTATTCTTATCTCTGCGAGCCGAAAGGACACACACACACACACGCATACACAAACACACGCACACAGGCACACACGCACACACGCACACGTACACGCACACGCACACACTCTCCACCTCTCGACTAATATCCATTAGTCGCCTCTTAAGACAGGCAGGGCGTTCTTGCCTCGGCCGTATTCTTATCTCTGCAAGCCAAACGGACACACACACATATACACACACACATACTCACACACGCACAAACACACGCACACACACAAAGACACATACACCCTTCACCTTCTGACTCCTATTCATTAGTCGCCTCTTACGACAGGCAGGGACTTCTTGCCACGGCCGTGTTCTTATCTCTGCGAGCCGAACGGACACACACACATACACACACACGCACACACACACGCACACACGCACCCACACACATACTCTCTTCACCTCTCGACTCCTACTTATTAGTCGCCCACTCTTCACATCTCGACTCCTACCCATTAGTCGCCCCGTACGATTTGCATCGCCTTCTTGCCACGGCTGTTTTCTTATCACTGCAAGCCGAACGGACACACACACATACTCACACACGCACACACACACGCACACACGCACACACACATACACTTTTCTTGCCACGGCTGTTTTCTTATCTCTGCGAGCCGAAGGGACACACACACATACATACACACACACTCACAAACACACACACACACGCACGCACACACGCACACACAAACACACACACACACGCACACACGCACACACACGCACCCACGCACACGCACACGCACACGCACACACTCTCCACCTCTCGACTCCTATCCATTAGCCGCCTCTTAAGACAGGTAGGGCCTTCTTGCCACAACCGTAATCTTATCTCTGCGAGCCGAGCGGACAAACACACACACCCACACACACACACACATACACTCTTTACCTCTCGACCCCTACCTTTTAGTCGCCTCTTACGAGAGGCAGGGCCATCTTGCTCTGGCCGTATTCATATCTCTGCAAGCCGAACGGACACACACACTCATACACACACACTCACACACGCACAAACACACACACACGCACACACGCACACACACATACACTCTTCACCTCTCGACTCCTACCTTTTAGTCGCCTCTTACGATAAGCAGGGCCTTCTTGCCGCGGTCGTGTTCTCATCTCTGCAAGCCAAACTAACACACACACATACTCACACACGCACACACACACACACGCACACACACATACACTCTTCACCTCTCGACTCCTACCCATTATTCTCCTCTTACGACAGGCAGGGCCTTCTGGCCTCGGCCGTATTCTTATCTCTGCAAGCCAAACGGACACACACACATACACACACACTCACACACGCCCACACACGCACACACGCACACACACACACACATACACTCTTCACCTCTCGACTCCTACCCATTATTCTCCTCTTACGACAGGCAGGGACTTCTTGCCACGGCCGTGTTCTTATCTCTGCAAGCCAAACGGACACACACACATACTCACACACGCACACACACACGCACACAGGCACAAACACACACATACACTCTTCACCTCTCGACTCCTACATATTAGTCGCCCCTTACAACTGGCAGGGCCTTCTTGCCTTGGCCGTATTCTAACCTCTGCAAGCCAGACGGACACACACACATACACACACACTCACACACGCACACAAACACGCACACACGCACACACACACATACACTCTTCACCTCTCGACCCCTACCCATTAGTCGCCTCTTACGACAGGCAGGGCCTTCCTGCCACGGCCATGTTCTTATCTCTGCGAGCCGACCGGACACACACACACTCACACACACACATACAAGAACAAACACAGACACGCACGCACACACGCGCACACACACATATACACTCTTCACCTCTCGACTCCTACCCATTATTCTTCTATTTCGAAAGGCAGGGACTTCTTGCCACGGCCATGTTCTTATCTCTGCGAGCCGACCGGACACACACACTCACACACACACATACAAGAACACACACACACGCACGCACACACGCGCACACACACATATACACTCTCCACCTTTCGACTCCTATCCATTAGTCGCCTCTTAAGACAGGCATGGCCTTCTTGCCTCGGCCGTATTCTAATCTCTGCGAGCCAAACGGACACACACACACTGACACGCACACACGTTCACACACACGCACACACACACATACACTTTTCACCTCTCGACTCCTACCCATTATTCTCCTATTACGACAGGCAGGGACTTCTTGCCACGGCCGTGTTCTTATCTCTGCAAGCCGAACGGACACACACACATACTCACACACGCACACATACACGCACACACGTACACACACACATACACTCTTCACCTCTCGACTCCTACCCATTAGTCGCCTCTTACGATAGGCAGGGCCTTCTTGCCACGGCCGTGTTCTCATTTCAGCGAGCTGACCGGACACACACACACGCACACACAAACACACGCACACAGGCACAAACGCACACACGCAAACGCACACGCACACGCACACACTCTCCACCTCTCGAGTCCTATCCATTAGTCGCCTCTTAAGACAGGCAGAGCCTTCTTGCAACGAACGCATTCTTATCTCTGCGAGCCGAAAGGACACACACACACACTCACACACAAACACACACACGCAAGCACACATACACTATTCACCTCTCGAATTCTGCCCATTATTCTCCTCTTACGACAGGCAGGGACTTCTTGCCACGGCCGTGTTCTTATCTCTGCAAGCCGAACGGACACACACACACGCACACACAAACACACACACACACGCACACACGCACACACACGCACTCATGCACACGCACACGCACACGCACACACTCTCCACCTCTCGACTCCTATCAATTATTCTTCTATTTCGAAAGGCAGGGACTTCTTGCCACGGCCATGTTCTTATCTCTGCGAGCCGACCGGACACACACACTCACACACACACACATACAAGAACACACACACACGCACGCACACACGCGCACACACACATATACACTCTCCACCTTTCGACTCCTATCCATTAGTCGCCTCTTAAGACAGGCAGGGACTTCTTGCCACGGCCGTGTTCTTATCTCTGCAAGCCAAACGGACACACACACACTGACACACACACACGTTCACACACACGCACACACACACATACACTTTTCACCTCTCGACTCCTACCCATTATTCTCCTATTACGACAGGCAGGGACTTCTTGCCACGGCCGTGTTCTTATCTCTGCAAGCCGAACGGACACACACACACGCACACACAAACACACACACACACGCACACACGCACACACACGCACTCATGCACACGCACACGCACACGCACACACTCTCCACCTCTCGACTCCTATCAATTAGCCGCCTCTTAAGACAGGTAGGGCCTTCTTGCCACGGCCGTAATCTTATCTCTGCGAGCCGAGCGGACAAACACACACACTCACACACACACACACACACATACACTCTTCACCTCTCGACCCCTACCTTTTAGTCGCCTCTTACGAGAGGCAGGGCCTTCTTGCCCCGGCCGTATTCATAACTCTGCAAGCCGAACGGACACACACACTCATACACACACACTCACACACGCACAAACACACATACACGCACACACGCACACACGCATACACACATACACTCTTCACCTCTCGACTCCTACTTATTAGTCGCCCCTTACAAGAGGCAGGGCCTTCTTGCCTCGGCCGTATTCTTATCTCTGCAAGCCAAACAGACACAAACATATACACACACACACGCACACACACGCACACACGCACACACACACACACATACACTTTTCACCTCTCGACTCCTACCCATTATTCTCCTCTTACGACAGGCAGGGACTTCTTGCCACGGCCGTGTTCTTATCTCTGCAAGCCGAACGGACACACACACACGCACACACAAACACACACACACACACGCACACACGCACACACACGCACCCACGCACACGCACACGCACACGCACACACTCTCCACCTCTCGACTCCTATCCATTAGCCGCCTCTTAAGACAGGTAGGGCCTTCTTGCCACGGCCGTAATCTTATCTCTGCGAGCCGAGCGGACAAACACACACACTCACACACACACACACACACACACATACACTCTTCACCTCTCGACCCCTACCTTTTAGTCGCCTCTTACGAGAGGCAGGGCCTTCTTGCCCCGGCCGTATTCATATCTCTGCAAGCCGAACGGACACACACACTCATACACACACACTCACACACGCACAAACACACATACACGCACACACGCACACAAACATACACTCTTCACCTCTCGACTCCTACCCATTAGTCGCCTCTTACGACAGGCAAGGCCTTCTTGCCTCGGCCGTATTGTTATCTCTGCAAGCCGAACGGACACATACACACGCACACACACGCACACACACAAAAACACTTTTCACCTCTCGACTCCTACACATTAGTTGCCTCTTACGACAGGCATGGCCTTCTTGCCTCGGCCGTATTCTAATCTCTGCGAGCCGAATGGACACACACATACATACACACACACTTACACACGCACAAACACACACACACCCACACACGCACACACACACACACACATACACTATTCACCTTTCGACTCCTACCTATTAGTCGCCCCTTACAAGAGAGAGGGCCTTCTTGCCTCATCCGTATTCTTATCTCTGCAAGCCAAACAGACACACACACATACACACACACTTACACACGCACACACACGCACACACGCACACACACACACATACACTCTTCACCTCTCGACTCCTACCAATTAGTCGCCACTTACGACAGGCAGGGCCTTCTTGCCTCGGCCGTATTCTTATCTCTGCAAGCCGAACGGACACACACACACTCACACACACACGCACGCACACACGCACACACACGCACACACACACACACACAAATACACTCTTCACCTCTCGACTCCTACCCATTAGTCGCCATTTACGACAGGCAGGGCCTTTTTGCCTCGGCCGTATTCTTATCTCTGCAAGCCGAACGGACACACACACACACTCACACACAGACGCACGCACACACGCACACACACGCACACACGCACACACACACATACACTCTTCACCTCTCGACTCCTACCCATTAGTCGCCTCTTAACGACAGGCAGTGCCTTCTTGCCACGGCCGTGTTCTCATCTCTGCGAGCCGACCGGACACACACACACACACACACTGACACACACACATACACACACACACTCACACACGCACGCACACACGCACACACATACATACACTCTTCACCTCTCGACTCCTACCCATTATTCTCCTCTTACGACAGGCAGGGACTTCTTGCCACGGCCGTGTTCTTATCTCTGCAAGCCAAACGGACACACACACACTCACACTCACACACACGCACACGCACCCGCACACGCACACACTCTCCACCTCTCGACTCCTATCCATTAGTCGCCTCTTACGACAGGCATGGCCTTCTTGCCACCGCTTTTTTCTTATCTCTGCGAGCGAAGGGACACACACACACACACATACACACACACACTCACACACACATGCACACACGCACCCACACACGCACACACACATACACTCACACACACACAAACACGCACATACGCACACACATACACTCTTCACCTCTCGACTCCTACCCATTAGTCGCCTCTTACGACAGGCATGGCCTTCTTGCCACCGCTTTTTTCTTATCTCTGCGAGCGAAGGGACACACACACACACATACACACACAAACACACACACACACGCACACACGCACACACACGCACCCATGCACACGCACACGCACACGCACACACTCTCCACCTCTCGACTCCTATCCATTAGCCGCCTCTTAAGACAGGTAGGGCCTTCTTGCCACGGCCGTAATCTTATCTCTGCGAGCCGAGCGGACAAACAAACACACTCACACACACACACACACACACACACACATACACTCTTCACCTCTCGACCCCTACCTTTTAGTCGCCTCTTACGAGAGGCAGGGCCTTCTTGCCCCGGCCGTATTCATATCTCTGCAAGCCGAACGGACACACACACTCATACACACACACTCACACACGCACAAACACACATACACGCACACACGCACACACACATACACTCTTCACCTCTCGACTCCTACCTATTAGTCGCCTCTTACGATAGGCAGGGCCTTCTTGCCTCGGTTGTGCTTTTATCTCCGCAAGCCGAACTAACAAACACACATACTCACACACGCACACACGCACACACGCATACACACATACACTCTTCACCTCTCGACTCCTACTTATTAGTCGCCCCTTACAAGAGGCAGGGCTTTCTTGCCTCGGCCGTATTCTTATCTCTGCAAGCCAAACAGACACAAACATATACACACACACACACACGCACACACACGCACACACGCACACACACACACACACATACACTCTTCACCTCTCGACTCCTACCCGTTAGTTGCCTCTTAACGACAGGCAGTGCCTTCTTGCCACGGCCGTGTTCTCATCTCTGCGACCCGACCGGACACACACACACACTGACATACACACATACACACACACTCACACACGCACGCACACACGCACACACACACATACACTCTTCACCTCTCGACTCCTACCCATTATTCTCCTCTTACGACAGGCAGGGACTTCTTGCCACGGCCGTGTTTTTATCTCTGCAAGCCAAACGGACACACACACACACACGCTCACACACACACACGCACACGCACACGCACACGCACACACTCTCCACCTCTCGACTCCTATCCATTAGTCGCCTCTTACGACAGGCATGGCCTTCTTGCCACCGCTTTTTTCTTATCTCTGCGAGCGAAGGGACACACACACACACATACACACACACACTCACACACACACACGCACATACGCACGCACACACGTACACACACATACATTCTTCACCTCTCTAATCCTAACTATTAGTCGCCTCTCACGACAGGCAGGGCCTTCTTGCCTCGGCCGTGTTCTTATTTCTGCAAGACGAACGGACACACACACATACTCACACACTCACACACACACGCACACACGCACACACGCACACACACATACACTCTTCACCTCTCTACTCCTACCTATTAGTCGCCTATTACGATAGGCAGGGCCTGCTTGCCTCGGTCGTGTTCTTATTTCTGCAAGCCGAACTAATACACACACATACTCACACACGCACACACACACACGCACACACGCACACACACACACATACACTCTTCACATTTCGACTCCTACTTATTAGTGGCCCATTACAAGAGGCAGGGCCTTCTTGCCTCTGCCGTATTTTTATCTCTGCAAGCCAAACAGACACACACACATACACACAGACTTACACACGCACCCACACGCACACACTCTCCACCTCTCGACTCCTATCCATTAGTCGCCTCTTAAGACAGGCAGGGCCTTCTTGCCACAAACGTATACCTATCTCTGCGAGCCGAACGGACACACACACACACACTTGCACACATACACACACACACACATACACGCTTCACCTCTCGACTCCTATCCCTTAGTCGCTTCTTACAGCAAGCATGGCGTTCTTGCCACGGACGTATTCTTATCTCTGCGAGCCGAAGGGATACACACACACATACACACACACACACACGCACACACGCACACACACACATACACTCTTCACCTCTTGACTCCTACCTATTAGTCGCCTCTTCCGATAGGCAGGGCCTTCTTGCCTCGGTCGTGCTCTTATCTCTGCAAGCCGAACGGACACACACACTCACACACAAATACACACACACACACTCACACATGCACACACACGCACACACGCACACTCACCCACACATACACTCTTCACCTCTCGACTCCTACCCATTAGTCGCCTCTTACGACAGGCAGGGCCTTCTTGCCACGGCCGTGTTCGTATCTCTGCGAGCCGACTGGACACACAAACTCACACACACAAATACACACACACACTCACACATGCACACACACGCACACACGCACACTCACACACACATACACTCTTCACCTCTCGACTCCTACCCATTAGTCGCCTCTTACGACAGGCAGGGCCCTCTTGCCACGGCCGTGTTCGTATCTCTGCGAGCCGCCTGGACACACACACTCACACACACAAATACACACACACACACTCACACATGCACACACACGCACACACGCACACTCACACACACATACACTCTTCACCTCTCGACTTCTACCCATTAGTCGCCTCTTACGACAGGCAGGGCCTTCTTGCCACGGCCGTGTTCTTATCTCTGCGAGCCGACTGGACACACACACACTCACACACACAAATACACACACACACTCACACACGCACACACACGCACACTCACACACACATACACTCTTCACCACTCGACTCCTACCCATTAGTCGCCTCTTACGACAGGCAGGGCCTTCTTGCCACGGCCGTGTTCGTATCTGCGAGCCGACTGGACACACACACTCACACACACAAATACACACACACTCACACACACACGCACACGCACACACGCACACTCACACACACATACACTCTTCACCTCTCGACTCCTACCCATTAGTCGCCTCTTACGACAGGCAGGGCCTTCTTGCCACGGCCGTGTTCTTATCTCTGCGAGCCGACTGGACACACACACACTCACACACACAAATACACACACACACTCACACACGCACACACACGCACACTCACACACACATACACTCTTCACCTCTCGACTCCTACCCATTAGTCGCCTCTTACGAAAGGCAGGGCCTTCTTTCCACGGCCGTGTTCTTTTCTCTGAGAGCCGACTGGACACACACACACTCACACACGCACACACACGCACACACGCACTTACACACATACACTCTTCACCTCTCGACTCCTACGCATTAGTCGCCGCTTACGACAGGCAGGGCCTTCTTGGCACGGACGTGTCCTTATCACTGCGAGCCGACCGGACACACACACTCACACACGCACACACACACGCACACACGCACACACACACGTACACTCTTCACCTCTCAACTCCTACCCATTAGTTGCCTCTTACGACAGGCATGGCCTTCTTGCCTCGGCCGTATTCTAATCTCTGCGAGCCGAATGGACACGCATACATACACACACACACTTACACACGCACAAACACACACACACCCACACACGCACACACACACACACATATACACTCTTCACCTCTCGACTCCTACCAATTAGTCGCCACTTACGACAGGCAGGGCCCTCTTGCCTTGGCCGTATTCTTATCTCTGCAAGCCGAACGGACACATACACACTCACACACACAAGCACGCACAAACGCACACACACGCATACACACAAAAACACTTTTCACCTCTCGACTCCTACCAATTAGTCGCCACTTACGACAGGCAGGGCATTCTTGCCTCGGCCGTATTCTTATCTCTGCAAGCCGAACGGACATATACACACTCACACACACACGCACGCACACACGCACACACACGCACGCACACACGCACACACACGCACACAAACACACAAATACATTCTTCACCTCTCGACTCCTACCAATTAGTCGCCACTTACGACAGGCAGGGCCCTCTTGCCTCGGCCGTATTCTAATCTCTGCGAGCCGAATGGACACACACAAACATACACACACACACTTACACACGCACAAGCACACACACACCCACACACGCACACAGTCACGTACTCTCTTCACCTCTCGACTCCTACCCATTAGTCGCCTCTTACGACAGGCAGGGACTTCTTGCCACGGCCGTGTTTTTATCTCTGCAAGCCGAACGGACACACACACACGCACACACAAACACACGCACACAGGCACACACGCACACACGCACACACGCACACACGCACACGCACACATTCTCCACCTCTCGATTCCTATCCATTAGTCGCCTCTTAAGACAGGCAGGGCCTTCTTGCCACGGACGTATTCTTATCTCTGCGAGCCGAAAGGACACACACACACACACGCACACACAAACACACGCACACAGGCACACACGCACACACGCACACTTACACGCACACGCACACACTCTCCACCTCTCGACTAATATCCATTAGTCGCCTCTTAAGACAGGCAGGGCGTTCTTGCCTCGGCCGTATTCTTATCTCTGCAAGCCAAACGGACACACACACACATACACACACACATACTCACACACGCACAAACACACGCACACACACAAAGACACATACACTCTTCACCTCTCGACTCCTATTCATTAGTCGCCTCTTACGACAGGCAGGGACTTCTTGCCACGGCCGTGTTCTTATCTTTGCGAGCCGAACGGACACACACACATACACACACACGCACACACACACGCACACACGCACCCACACACATACTCTCTTCACCTCTCGACTCCTACTTATTAGTCGCCCACTCTTCACATCTCGACTCCTACCCATTAGTCGCCCCGTACGATTTGCATCGCCTTCTTGCCACGGCTGTTTTCTTATCTCTGCGAGCCGAAGGGACACACACACATACATACACACACACTCACAAACACACACACACACACACGCACGCGCACACGCACACACACATACACTCACACACACACAAACACGCCCACACGCACTCACACATACATTCTTCACCTCTCGACTCCTACCTATTAGTCGCCTCTTACGATAGGCAGGACCTTCTTGCCTTGGCCGTGTTCTTATCACTGCAAGCCGAACGGACACACACACATACTCACACACGCACACACACACGCACACACGCACACACACATACACTTTTCACCTCTCGACTCCTACTTATTAGTCGCCCACTCTTCGCCTCTCGACTCCTATCCATTAGTCGCCCCGTACGATTTGCATCGCTTTCTTGCCACGGCTGTTTTCTTATCTCTGCGAGCCGAAGGGACACACACACATACATACACACACACTCACAAACACACACACACACGCACGCACACACGCACACACACATACACTCACACACACACAAACACGCCCACACGCACACACACATACATTCTTCACCTCTCGACTCCTACCTATTAGTCGCCTCTTACGATAGGCAGGGCCTTCTTGCCTCGGTCGTGTTTTTATCTCTGCAAGCCGAACTAACACACACACATACTCACACACGCACACACACACGCACACACGCACACACACATACACTTTTCACCTCTCGACTCCTACTTATTAGTCGCCCACTTTTCACCTCTCGACTCCTACTTATTAGTCGCCCACTCTTCGCCTCTCGACTCCTATCCATTAGTCGCCCACACACACACACACACGCACACACGCACACACACGCACCCACGCACACGCACACGCACACGCACACGCACACGCACACACTCTCCACCTCTCGACTCCTATCCATTAGCCGCCACTTAAGACAGGTAGGGCCTTCTTGCCACGGCCGTAATCTTATCTCTGCGAGCCGAGCGGACAAACACACACACTCACACACACACACACATACACTCTTCACCTCTCGACCCCTACCTTTTAGTCGCCTCTTACGAGAGGCAGGGCCTTCTTGCCCCGGCCGTATTCATATCTCTGCAAGCCGAACGGACACACACACTCATACACACACACTCACACACGCACAAACACACGCACACACACATACACTTTTCACCTCTCGACTCCTACTTATTAGTCGCCCACTTTTCACCTCTCGACTCCTACTTATTAGTCGCCCACTCTTCGCCTCTCGACTCCTATCCATTAGTCGCCCACACACACACACACGTACACACGCACACACACATACACTCACACACACACAAACACGCCCACACGCACACACACATACATTCTTCACCTCTCGACTCCTACCTATTAGTCGCCTCTTACGATAGGCAGGGCCTTCTTGCCTCGGTCGTGTTTTTATCTTTGCAAGCCGAACTAACACACACACATACTCACACACGCACACACACACGCACACACGCACACAGACATACACTTTTCACCTCTCGACTCCTACTTATTAGTCGCCCACTTTTCACCTCTCGACTCCTACTTATTAGTCGCCCACTCTTCGCCTCTCGACTCCTATCCATTAGTCGCCCACACACACACACACGCACACACGCACACACACGCACCCACGCACACGCACACGCACACGCACACGCACACACTCTCCACCTCTCGACTCCTATCCATTAGCCGCCTCTTAAGACAGGTAGGGCCTTCTTGCCACGGCCGTAATCTTATCTCTGCGAGCCGAGCGGACAAACACACACACTCACACACACACACACACATACACTCTTCACCTCTCGACCCCTACCTTTTAGTCGCCTCTTACGATAGGCAGGGCCTTCTTGCCTCGGTCGTGTTTTTATCTCTGCAAGCCGAACTAACACACACACATACTCACACACGCACACACACACGCACACACGCACACACACATACACTTTTCACCTCTCGACTCCTACTTATTAGTCGCCCACTTTTCACCTCGCGACTCCTACTTATTAGTCGCCCACTCTTCGCCTCTCGACTCCTATCCATTAGTCGCCCACACACACACACACGCACACACGCACACACACGCACCCACGCACACGCACACGCACACGCACACGCACACGCACACACTCTCCACCTCTTGACTCCTATCCATTAGCCGCCTCTTAAGACAGGTAGGGCCTTCTTGCCACGGCCGTAATTTATCTCTGCGAGCCGAGCGGACAAACACACACACGCACACACGCACACAAACATTCACTCTTCACCTCTCGACTCCTACCCATTAGTCGCCTCTTACGACAGGCAAGGCCTTCTTGCCTCGGCCGTATTCTTATCTCTGCAAGCCGAACGGACACATACACACGCACACACACGCACACACACAAAAACACTTTTCACCTCTCGACTCCTACCCATTAGTTGCCTCTTACGACAGGCATGGCCTTCTTGCCTCGGCCGTATTCTAATCTCTGCGAGCCGAATGGACACACACATACATACACACACACTTACACACGCACAAACACACACACCCACACACGCACACACACACACACACACATACACTATTCACCTTTCGACTCCTACCTATTAGTCGCCCCTTACAAGAGAGAGGGCCTTCTTGCCTCGGCCGTATTCTTATCTCTGCAAGCCAAACAGACACACACACATACACACACACTTACACACGCACACACACGCACACACACGCACACTCACACACACATACACTCTTCACCACTCGACTCCTACCCATTAGTCGCCTCTTACGACAGGCAGGGCCTTCTTGCCACGGCCGTGTTCGTATCTCTGCGAGCCGACTGGACACACACACTCACACACACAAATACACACACACACTCACACATGCACACACACGCACACACGCACACTCACACACACATACACTCTTCACCTCTCGACTCCTACCCATTAGTCGCCTCTTACGACAGGCAGGGCCTTCTTGCCACGGCCGTGTTCTTATCTCTGCGAGCCGACTGGACACACACACACTCACACACACAAATACACACACACACTCACACACGCACACACACGCACACTCACACACACATACACTCTTCACCTCTCGACTCCTACCCATTAGTCGCCTCTTACGAAAGGCAGGGCCTTCTTGCCACGGCCGTGTTCTTATTTTTGAGAGCCGACTGGACACACACACACTCACACACGCACACACACGCACACACGCACTTACACACATACACTCTTCACCTCTCGACTCCTACGCATTAGTCGCCGCTTACGACAGGCAGGGCCTTCTTGGCACGGACGTGTCCTTATCACTGCGAGCCGACCGGACACACACACTCACACACGCACACACACACGCACACACGCACACACACACGTACACTCTTCACCTCTCGACTCCTACCCATTAGTTGCCCCTTACGACAGGCAGGCCTTCTTGCCTCGGCCGTATTCTAATCTCTGCGAGCCGAATGGACACGCATACATACACACACACATTTACACACGCACAAACACACACACACCCACACACGCACACACACACACACATACACTCTTCACCTCTCGACTCCTACCAATTAGTCGCCACTTACGACAGGCAGGGCCCTCTTGCCTTGACCGTATTCTTATCTCTGCAAGCCGAACGGACACATACACACTCACACACACAAGCACGCACACACGCACACACACGCACACACACAAAAACACTTTTCACCTCTCGCCTCCTACCAATTAGTCGCCACTTACGACAGGCAGGGCATTCTTGCCTCGGCCGTATTCTTATCTCTGCAAGCCGAACGGACATATACACACTCACACACACACGCACGCACACACGCACACACACGCACACACACACACAAATACATTCTTCACCTCTCGACTCCTACCCATTAGTCGCCTCTTACGACAGGCATTGCCTTGTTGCCTCGGCCGTATTCTAATCTCTGCGAGCCGAATGGACACACACAAACATACACACACACACTTACACACGCACAAACACACACACACGCACACACGCACACACACGCACCCACGCACACGCACACGCACACGCACACGCACACACTCTCCACCTCTCGACTCCTATCCATTAGCCGCCTCTTAAGACAGGTAGGGCCTTCTTGCCACGGCCGTAATCTTATCTCTGCGAGCCGAGCGGACAAACACACACACTCACACACACACACACACATACACTCTTCACCTCTCGACCCCTACCTTTTAGTCGCCTCTTACGATAGGCAGGGCCTTCTTGCCTCGGTCGTGTTTTTATCTCTGCAAGCCGAACTAACACACACACATACTCACACACGCACACACACACGCACACACGCACACACACATACACTTTTCACCTCTCGACTCCTACTTATTAGTCGCCCACTTTTCACCTCGCGACTCCTACTTATTAGTCGCCCACTCTTCGCCTCTCGACTCCTATCCATTAGTCGCCCACACACACACACACGCACACACGCACACACACGCACCCACGCACACGCACACGCACACGCACACGCACACGCACACACTCTCCACCTCTCGACTCCTATCCATTAGCCGCCTCTTAAGACAGGTAGGGCCTTCTTGCCACGGCCGTAATTTATCTCTGCGAGCCGAGCGGACAAACACACACACGCACACACGCACACAAACATTCACTCTTCACCTCTCGACTCCTACCCATTAGTCGCCTCTTACGACAGGCAAGGCCTTCTTGCCTCGGCCGTATTCTTATCTCTGCAAGCCGAACGGACACATACACACGCACACACACGCACACACACAAAAACACTTTTCACCTCTCGACTCCTACCCATTAGTTGCCTCTTACGACAGGCATGGCCTTCTTGCCTCGGCCGTATTCTAATCTCTGCGAGCCGAATGGACACACACATACATACACACACACTTACACACGCACAAACACACACACCCACACACGCACACACACACACACACACATACACAAAAACACTCTCCACCTCTCGACTCCTATCCATTAGCCGCCTCTTAAGACAGGTAGGGCCTTCTTGCCACGGCCGTAATCTTATCTCTGCGAGCCGAGCGGACAAACACACACACTCACACACACACACACACATACACTCTTCACCTCTCGACCCCTACCTTTTAGTCGCCTCTTACGAGAGGCAGGGCCTTCTTGCCCCGGCCGTATTCATATCTCTGCAAGCCGAACAGACACACACACTCATACACACACACTCACACACGCACAAACACACATACACGCACACACGCACACAAACATACACTCTTCACCTCTCGACTCCTACCCATTAGTCGCCTCTTACGACAGGCAAGGCCTTCTTGCCTCGGCCGTATTCTTATCTCTGCAAGCCGAACGGACACATACACACGCACACACACGCACACACACAAAAACACTTTTCACCTCTCGACTCCTACCCATTAGTTGCCTCTTACGACAGGCATGGCCTTCTTGGCTCGGCCGTATTCTAATCTCTGCGAGCCGAATGGACACACACATACATACACACACACTTACACACGCACAAACACACACACACCCACACACGCACACACACACACACATATACACTATTCACCTTTCGACTCCTACCTATTAGTCGCCCCTTACAAGAGAGAGGGCCTTCTTGCCTCGGCCGTATTCTTATCTCTGCAAGCCAAACAGACACACACACATACACACACACTTACACACGCACACACACGCACACACGCACACACACACATACACTCTTCACCTCTCGACTCCTACCAATTAGTCGCCACTTACGACAGGCAGGGCCTTCTTGCCTCGGCCGTATTCTTATCTCTGCAAGCCGAACGGACACACACACACTCACACACACACGCACGCACACACGCACACACACGCACACACACACACACACACACACAAATACACTCTTCACCTCTCGACTCCTACCCATTAGTCGCCATTTACGACAGGCAGGGCCTTCTTGCCTCGGCCGTATTCTTATCTCTGCAAGCCGAACGGACACACACACACTCACACACAGACGCACGCACACACGCACACACACGCACACACGCACACACACACATACACTCTTCACCTCTCGACTCCTACCCATTAGTCGCCTCTTAACGACAGGCAGTGCCTTCTTGCCACGGCCGTGTTCTCATCTCTGCGAGCCGACTGGACACACACACACACACTGACACACACACATACACACACACACTCACACACGCACGCACACACGCACACACATACATACACTCTTCACCTCTCGACTCCTACCCATTATTCTCCTCTTACGACAGGCAGGGACTTCTTGCCACGGCCGTGTTCTTATCTCTGCAAGCCAAACGGACACACACACACTCACACACACACACACGCACACGCACCCGCACACGCACACACTCTCCACCTCTCGACTCCTATCCATTAGTCGCCTCTTACGAGAGGCATGGCCTTCTTGCCACCGCTTTTTTCTTATCTCTGCGAGCGAAGGGACACACACACACACACATACACACACACACTCACACACACATGCACACACGCACGCACACACGCACACACACATACACTCACACACACACAAACACGCACATACGCACACACATACACTCTTCACCTCTCGACTCCTACCCATTAGTCGCCTCTTACGAAAGGCAGGGCCTTCTTGCCACGGCCGTGTTCTTATCTCTGAGAGCCGACTGGACACACACACACACTAACACACGCACACACACGCACACACGCACTTACACACATACACTCTTCACCACTCGACTCCTACGCATTAGTCGCCGCTTACGACAGGCAGGGCCTTCTTGGCACGGACGTGTCCTTATCACTGCGAGCCGACCGGACACACACACTCACACACGCACACACACACGCACACACGCACACACGCACACACACACACACACATACACTTTTCACCTCTCGACTCCTACCCATTATTCTCCTATTACGACAGGCAGGGACTTCTTTCCACGGCCGTGTTCTTATCTCTGCAAGCCGAACGGACACACACACATACTCACACACGCACACACACACGCACACACGTACACACACACATACACTCTTAACCTCTCGACTCCTACCCATTAGTCGCCTCTTACGACAAGCAGGGCCTTCTTGCCACGGCCGTGTTCTCATTTCAGCGAGCTGACCGGACACACACACACACGCACACACAAACACACGCACACAGGCACAAACGCACACACGCAAACGCACACGCACACGCACACACTCTCCACCTCTCGAGTCCTATCCATTAGTCGCCTCTTAAGACAGGCAGAGCCTTCTTGCAACGAACGCATTCTTATCTCTGCGAGCCGAAAGGACACACACACACACTCACACACAAACACACACACGCAAGCACACATACACTATTCACCTCTCGACTTCGGCCCATTATTCTCCTCTTACGACAGGCAGGGACTTCTTGCCACGGCCGTGTTCTTATCTCTGCAAGCCGAACGGACACACACACACGCACACACAAACACACACACACACGCACACACGCACACACACGCACCCATGCACACGCACACGCACACGCACACACTCTCCACCTCTCGACTCCTATCCATTAGCCGCCTCTTAAGACAGGTAGGGCCTTCTTGCCACGGCCGTAATCTTATCTCTGCGAGCCGAGCGGACAAACTAACACACTCACACACACACACACACATACACTCTTCACCTCTCGACCCCTACCTTTTAGTCGCCTCTAACGAGAGGCAGGGCCTTCTTGCCCCGGCCGTATTCATATCTCTGCAAGCCGAACGGACACACACACTCATACACACACACTCACACACGCACAAACACACATACACGCACACACGCACACACACATACACCCTTCACCTCTCGACTCCTACCTATTAGTCGCCTCTTACGATAGGCAGGGCCTTCTTGCCTCGGTTGTGCTCTTATCTCCGCAAGCCGAACTAACAAACACACATACTCACACACGCACACACGCATACACACATACACTCTTCACCTCTCGACTCCTACTTATTAGTCGCCCCTTACAAGAGGCAGGGCTTTCTTGCCTCGGGCGTATTCTTATCTCTGCAAGCCAAACAGACACAAACATATACACACACACACACGCACACACACGCACACACGCACACACACACACACATACACTCTTCACCTCTCGACTCCTACCCGTTAGTTGCCTCTTAACGACAGGCAGTGCCTTCTTGCCACGGCCGTGTTCTCATCTCTGCGAGCCGACCGGACACACACACACACTGACACACACACATACACACACACACTCACACACGCACGCACACACGCACACACACACATACACTCTTCACCTCTCGACTCCTACCCATTATTCTCCTCTTACGACAGGCAGGGACTTCTTGCCACGGCCGTGTTTTTATCTCTGCAAGCCAAACGGACACACACACACACACACGCACACACACACACATGCACACGCACACGCACACGCACACACTCTCCACCTCTCGACTCCTATCCATTAGTCGCCTCTTACGACAGGCATGGCCTTCTTGCCACCGCTTTTTTCTTATCTCTGCGAGCGAAGGGACACACACACACACATACACACACACACTCACACACACACACGCACATACGCACGCACACACGTACACACACATACATTCTTCACCTCTCTAATCCTAACTATTAGTCGCCTCTCACGACAGGCAGGGCCTTCTTGCCTCGGCCGTGTTCTTATTTCTGCAAGACGAACGGACACACACACATACTCACACACTCACACACACACGCACACACGCACACACGCACACACACACATACACTCTTCACCTCTCTACTCCTACCTATTAGTCGCCTATTACGATAGGCAGGGCCTGCTTGCCTCGGTCGTGTTCTTATTTCTGCAAGCCGAACTAATACACACACATACTCACACACGCACACACACACACACGCACACACGCACACACACACACATACACTCTTCACATTTCGACTCCTACTTATTAGTCGCCCATTACAAGAGGCAGGGCCTTCTTGTCTCTGCCGTATTTTTATCTCTGCAAGCCAAACAGACACACACACATACACACACACTTACACACGCACCCACACGCACACACTCTCCACCTCTCGACTCCTATCCATTAGTAGCCTCTTAAGACAGGCAGGGCCTTCTTGCCACAAACGTATACCTATCTCTGCGAGCCGAACGGACACACACACACACACTTGCACACATACACACACACACATACACGCTTCACCTCTCGACTCCTACCACTTAGTCGCTTCTTACAGCAAGCATGGCCTTCTTGCCACGGACGTATTCTTATCTCTGCGAGCCGAAGGGATACACACACACATACACACACACACACACGCACACACGCACACACACACACATACACTCTTCACCTCTTGACTCCTACCTATTAGTCGCCTCTTCCGATAGGCAGGGCCTTCTTGCCTCGGTCGTGCTCTTATCTCTGCAAGCCGAACGGACACACACACTCACACACAAATACACACACACACTCACACATGCACACACACGCACACACGCACACTCACCCACACATACACTCTTCACCTCTCGACTCCTACCCATTAGTCGCCTCTTACGACAGGCAGGGCCTTCTTGCCACGGCCGTGTTCGTATCTCTGCGAGCCGACTGGACACACACACTCACACACACAAATACACAAATACACACACACACTCACACATGCACACACGCACACACACGCACACTCACACACACATACACTCTTCACCTCTCGATTCCTACCCATTAGTCGCCTCTTACGAAAGGCAGGGCCTTCTTGCCACGGCCGTGTTCTTATCTCTGAGAGCCGACTGGACACACACACACTCACACACGCACACACACGCACACACGCACTTACACACATACACTCTTCACCTCTCGACTCCTACGCATTAGTCGCCGCTTACGACAGGCAGGGCCTTCTTGGTACGGACGTGTCCTTATCACTGCGAGCCGACCGGACACACACACTCACACACGCACACACACACGCACACACGCACACACACACGTACACTCTTCACCTCTCGACCCCTACCTTTTAGTCGCCTCTTACGAGAGGCAGGGCCTTCTTGCCCCGGCCGTATTCATATCTCTGCAAGCCGAACGGACACACACACTCATACACACACACTCACACACGCACAAACACACATACACGCACACACGCACACACACATACACTCTTCACCTCTCGACTCCTACCTATTAGTCGCCTCTTACGATAGGCAGGGCCTTCTTGCCTCGGTTGTGCTCTTATCTCTGCAAGCCGAACTAACAAACACACATACTCACACACGCACACACGCACACACGCATACACACATACACTCTTCACCTCTCGACTCCTACTTATTAGTCGCCCCTTACAAGAGGCAGGGCCTTCTTGCCTTGGCCGTATTCTTATCTCTGCAAGCCAAACAGACACAAACATATACACACACACACACGCACACACACGCACGCACGCACACACACACATACACTCTTCACCTCTCGACTCCTACCCATTATTCTCCTCTTACGACAGGCAGGGACTTCTTGCCACGGCCGTGTTTTTATCTCTGCAAGCCAAACGGACACACACACACACGCACACACACACACACGCACACGCACACGCACACGCACACACTCTCTACCTCTCGACTCCTATCCATTAGTCGCCTCTTACGACAGGCATGGCCTTCTTGCCACCGCTTTTTTCTTATCTCTGCGAGCGAAGGGACACACACACACACATACACACACACACTCACACACACACACGCACATACGCACGCACACACGTACACACACATACATTCTTCACCTCTCTAATCCTACCTATTAGTCGCCTCTCACGACAGGCAGGGCCTTCTTGCCTCGGCCGTGTTCTTATTTCTGCAAGACGAACGGACACACACACATACTCACACACTCACACACACACGCACACACGCACACACACACATACACTCTTCACCTCTCTACTCCTACCTATTAGTCGCCTATTACGATAGGCAGGGCCTGCTTGCCTCGGTCGTGTTCTTATTTCTGCAAGCCGAACTAATACACACACATACTCACACACGCACACACACACACGCACACACGCACACACACACACATACACTCTTCACCTTTCGACTCCTACTTATTAGTCGCCCATTACAAGAGGCAGGGCCTTCTTGCCTCTGCCGTATTTTTATCTCTGCAAGCCAAACAGACACACACACATACACACACACTTACACACGCACCCACACGCACACACTCTCCACCTCTCGACTCCTATCCATTAGTCGCCTCTTAAGACAGGCAGGGCCTTCTTGCCACAAACGTATACCTATCTCTGCGAGCCGAACGGACACACACACACTTGCACACATACACACACACACACATACACGCTTCACCTCTCGACTCCTACTCCTTAGTCGCTCCTTACAGCAAGCATGGCCTTCTTGCCACGGACGTATTCTTATCTCTGCGAGCCGAAGGGATACACACACACATACACACACACACACGCACACACGCACACACACATACACTCTTCACCTCTTGACTCCTACCTATTAGTCGCCCCTTACGATAGGCAGGGCCTTCTTGCCTCGGTCGTGCTCTTATCTCTGCAAGCCGAACGGACACACACACTCACACACAAATACACACACACACTCACACATGCACACACACGCACACACGCACACTCACACACACATACACTCTTCACCTCTCGACTCCTACCCATTAGTCGCCTCTTACGACAGGCAGGGCCTTCTTGCCACGGCCGTGTTCGTATCTCTGCGAGCCGACTGGACACACACACTCACACACACAAATACACACATACACTCACACATGCACACACACGCACACACGCACACTCACACACACATACACTCTTCACCTCTCGACTCCTACCCATTAGTCGCCTCTTACGACAGGCAGGGCCTTCTTGCCACGGCCGTGTTCGTATCTCTGCGAGCCGACTGGACACACACACTCACACACACAAATACACTCACACACTCACACATGCACACACACGCACACACGCACACTCACACACACATACACTCTTCACCTCTCGACTTCTACCCATTAGTCGCCTCTTACGACAGGCAGGGCCTTCTTGCCACGGCCGTGTTCTTATCTCTGCGAGCCGACTGGACACACACACACTCACACACACAAATACACACACACACTCACACACGCACACACCCGCACACTCACACACACATACACTCTTCACCACTCGACTCCTACCCATTAGTCGCCTCTTACGACAGGCAGGGCCTTCTTGCCACGGCCGTGTTCGTATCTCTGCGAGCCGACTGGACACACACATTCACACACACAAATACACACACACACACTCACACATACACACACACGCACACACACACGCACACACGCACCCACACACATACTCTCTTCACCTCTAGACTCCTACTTATTAGTCGCCCACTCTTCACATCTCGACTCCTACCCATTAGTCGCCCCGTACGATTTGCATCGCCTTCTTGCCACGGCTGTTTTCTTATCTCTGCGAGCCGAAGGGACACACACACATACATACACACACACTCACAAACACACACACACACACACACGCACGCACACACGCACACACACATACACTCACACACACACAAACACGCCCACACGCACACACACATACATTCTTCACCTCTTGACTCCTACCTATTAGTCGCCTCTTACGATAGGCAGGGCCTTCTTGCCTTGGCCGTGTTCTTAGCACTGCAAGCCGAACGGACACACACACACATACTCACACACGCACACACACACGCACACACGCACACACACATACACTTTTCACCTCTCGACTCCTACTTATTAGTCGCCCACTCTTCGCCTCTCGACTCCTATCCATTAGTCGCCCCGTACGATTTGCATCGCTTTCTTGCCACGGCTGTTTTCTTATCTCTGCGAGCCGAAGGGACACACACACATACATACACACACACTCACAAACACACACACACACGCACGCACACACGCACACACACATACACTCACACACACACAAACACGCCCACACGCACACACACATACATTCTTCACCTCTCGACTCCTACCTATTAGTCGCCTCTTACGATAGGCAGGGCCTTCTTGCCTCGGTCGTGTTTTTATCTCTGCAAGCCGAACTAACACACACACATACTCACACACGCACACACACACGCACACACGCACACACACATACACTTTTCACCTCTCGACTCCTACATATTAGTCGCCCACTCTTCGCCTCTCGACTCCTATCCATTAGTCGCCCAGTACGATTTGCATCGCTTTCTTGCCACGGCTGTTTTCTTATCTCTGCGAGCCGAATGGACACACACACATACATACACACACACTCACAAACACACACACACGCACGCACACACGCACACACACATACACTCACACACACACAAACACGCCCACACGCACACACACATACATTCTTCACCTCTCGACTCCTACCTATTAGTCGCCTCTTACGATAGGCAGGGACTTCTTGCCACGGCCGTGTTCTTATCTCTGCAAGCCGAACGGACACACACACATACTCACACACTCACACACACACGCACACACGCACACACACATACACTCTTCACCTCTCGACTCCTACCTATTAGTCGCCCCTTACAACTGGCAGGGTCTTCTTGCCTTGGCCGTATTCTTACCTCTGCAAGCCAGACGGACACACACACATACACACACACTCACACACGCACACACACGCACACACGCACACACACACATACACTCTTCACCTCTCGACCCCTACCCATTAGTCGCCTCTTACGACAGGCAGGGCCTTCCTGCCACGGCCATGTTCTTATCTCTGCGATCCGACCGGACACACACACTCACACACACACATACAAGAACACACACACACACGCACGCACACACGCGCACACACACATATACACTCTCCACCTTTCGACTCCTATCCATTAGTCGCCTCTTAAGACAGGCATGACCTTCTTGCCACGGACGTATTCTTATCTCTGCAAGCCGAACGGACAAACACACATACTCACACACGCACACACACACGCACACACGTACACACACACATACACTCTTCACCTCTCGACTCCTACCCATTAGTCGCCTCTTACGACAGGCAGGGCCTTCTTGCCACGGCCGTGTTCTCATTTCAGCGAGCCGATTGGACACACACAAACACGCCCACACGCACACACACATACATTCTTCACCTCTCGACTCCTACCTATTAGTCGCCTCTTACGATGGGCAGGGACTTCTTGCCACGGCCGTATTCTTACCTCTGCAAGCCAGACGGACACACACACATACACACACACTCACACACGCACACACACGCACACACGCACACACACACATACACTCTTCACCTCTCGACCCCTACCCATTAGTCGCCTCTTACGACAGGCAGGGCCTTCCTGCCACGGCCATGTTCTTATCTCTGCGAGCCGACCGGACACACACACTCACACACACACATACAAGAACACACACACACACGCACGCACACACGCGCACACACACATATACACTCTCCACCTTTCGACTCCTATCCATTAGTCGCCTCTTAAGACAGGCATGACCTTCTTGCCACGGACGTATTCTTATCTCTGCAAGCAGAACGGACAAACAAACATACTCACACACGCACACACACACGCACACACGTACACACACACATACACTCTTCACCTCTCGACTCCTACTCATTAGTCGCCTCTTACGACAGGCAGGGCCTTCTTGCCACGGCCGTGTTCTCATTTCAGCGAGCCGACCGGACACACACAAACACGCCCACACGCACACACACATACATTCTTCACCTCTCGACTCCTACCTATTAGTCGCCTCTTACGATGGGCAGGGACTTCTTGCCACGGCCGTGTTCTTATCTCTGAAAGCCGAACGGACACACACACATACTCACACACGCACACACACACGCATACACGCACACACACATACACTCTTCACCTCTCGACTCCTACCTATTAGTCGCCCCTTACAACTGGCAGGGTCTTCTTGCCTTGGCCGTATTCTTACCTCTGCAAGCCAGACGGACACACACACATACACACACAATCACACACGCACACACACGCACACACACATACACTCTTCACCTCTCTACTCCTACCCATTAGTCGCCTCTTAAGACAGGCAGAGCCTTCTTGCAACGAACGCATTCTTATCTCTGCGAGCCGAAAGGACACGCACACACACTCACAAACAAACACACACACGCAAGCACACATACACTATTTACCTCTCGACTTCTACCCATTATTCTCCTTTTACGACAGGCAGGGACTTCTTGCCACGGCCGTGTTCTTATCTCTGCAAGCCGAACGGACACACACACACGCACACACAAACACACACACACACGCACACACGCACACACACGTACCCACGCACACGCACACGCACACGCACACACTCTCCACCTCTCGACTCCTATCCATTAGCCGCATCTTAAGACAGGTAGGGCCTTCTTGCCACGGCCGTAATCTTATCTCTGCGAGCCGAGCGGACAAACACACACACTCACACACACACACACACACACACACATACACTCTTCACCTCTCGACTCCTACCTATTAGTCGCCCCTTACAACTGGCAGGGTCTTCTTGCCTTGGCCGTATTCTTACCTCTGCAAGCCAGACGGACACACACACATACACACACAATCACACACGCACACACACGCACACACACATACACTCTTCACCTCTCGACTCCTACCCATTAGTCGCCTCTTAAGACAGGCAGAGCCTTCTTGCAACGAACGCATTCTTATCTCTGCTAGCCGAAAGGACACGCACACACACTCACAAACAAACACACACACGCAAGCACACATACACTATTCACCTCTCGACTTCTACCCATTATTCTCCTTTTACGACAGGCAGGGACTTCTTGCCCCGGCCATATTCATATCTCTGCAACCCGAACGGACACACACACTCATACACACACACTCACACACGCACAAACACACATACACGCACACACGCACACACACATACACTCTTCACCTCTCGACTTCTACCAATTAGTCGCTCCATACAGCAAGCATGGCCTTCTTGCCACGGCCGTATTCTTATCTCTGCAAGCCGAACGGACACACACACTCATACACACACACTCACACACGCACAAACACACACACACGCACACACGCACACACACATACACTCTTCACCTCTCGACTCCTACCTTTTAGTCGCCTCTTACGATAAGCAGGGCCTTCTTGCCGCGGTCGTGTTCTCATCTCTGCAAGCCAAACTAACACACACACATACTCACACACGCACACACACACACACACACGCACACACGCACAAACACATACACTCTTCACCTCTCGACTCCTACTTATTAGTCGACCCTTACAAGAGGCAGGGCCTTCTGGCCTCGGCCGTATTCTTATCTCTGCAAGCCAAACGGACACACACACATACACACACACTCACACACGCCCACACACGCACACACGCACACACACACACACACATACACTCTTCACCTCTCGACTCCTACCCATTATTCTCCTCTTACGACAGGCAGGGACTTCTTGCCACGGCCGTGTTCTTATCTCTGCAAGCCAAACGGACACACACACATACTCACACACGCACACACACACGCACACACGCACACACACACATACACTCTTCACCTCTCGACTCCTACCTATTAGTCGCCCCTTACAACTGGCAGGGTCTTCTTGCCTTGGCCGTATTCTTACCTCTGCAAGCCAGACGGACACACACACATACACACACACTCACACACGCCCACACACGCACACACGCACACACACACACACATACACTCTTCACCTCTCGACTCCTACCCATTAGTCGCCTCTTACGACAGGCAGGGACTTCTTGCTACGGCCGTGTTCTTATCTCTGCAAGCCGAATGGACACACACATACACACACGCACACACAAACACACGCACACAGGCACACACGCACACACGCACACGTACACGCACACGCACACACTGTCGACCTCTCGACTAATATCCATTAGTCGCCTCTTAAGACAGGCAGGGCGTTCTTGCCTCGGCCGTATTCTTACCTCTGCAAGCCAAACGGACACACACACATACACACACACGCACACACACACGCACACACGCACCCACACACATACTCTCTTCACCTCTCGACTCCTACTTATTAGTCGCCCACTCTTCACATCTCGACTCCTACCCATTAGTCGCCCCGTACGATTTGCATCGCCTTCTTGCCACGGCTGTTTTTTTATCACTGCAAGCCGAACGGACACACACACATACTCACACACGCACACACACACAAACACACGCACACAGGCACACACGCACTCACGCACACGCACACATTCTCCACCTCTCGATTCCTATCCATTAGTCGCCTCTTAAGACAGGCAGGGCCTTCTTGCCACGGACGTATTCTTATCTCTGCGAGCCGAAAGGACACACACACACACACGCACACACAAACACACGCACACAGGCACACACGCACACACGCACACGTACACGCACACGCACACACTCTCCACCTCTCGACTAATATCCATTAGTCGCCTCTTAAGACAGGCAGGGCGTTCTTGCCTCGGCCGTATTCTTATCTCTGCAAGCCAAACGGACACACACACATACACACACATACTCACACACGCACAAACACACGCACACACACAAAGACACATACACCCTTCACCTCTTGACTCCTATTCATTAGTCGCCTCTTACGACAGGCAGGGACTTCTTGCCACGGCCGTGTTCTTATCTCTGCGAGCCGAACGGACACACACACATACACACACACTCACACACACACGCACACACGCACCCACACACATACTCTCTTCACCTCTCGACTCCTACTTATTAGTCGCCCACTCTTCACATCTCGACTCCTACCCATTAGTCGCCCCGTACGATTTGCATCGCCTTCTTGCCACGGCTGTTTTCTTATCACTGCAAGCCGAACGGACACACACACATACTCACACACGCACACACACACGCACACACGCACACACACATACACTTTTCTCCTCTCGACTCCTACTTATTAGTCGCCCACTCTTCGCCTCTCGACTCCTATCCATTAGTCAGCCCGTACGATTTGCATCGCTTTCTTGCCACGGCTGTTTTCTTATCTCTGCGAGCCGAAGGGACACACACACATACATACACACACACTCGCAAACACACACACACACACGCACGCACACACGCACACACACATACACTCACACACACACAAACACGCCCACACGCACACACACATACATTCTTCACCTCTCGACTCCTACCTATTAGTCGCCTCTTACGATAGGCAGGGCCTTCTTGCTCCGGCCGTATTCATATCTCTGCAAGCCGAACGGACACACACACTCATACACACACACTCACACACGCACAAACACACACACACGCACACACGCACACACACATACACTCTTCACCTCTCGACTCCTACCTTTTAGTCGCCTCTTACGATAAGCAGGGCCTTCTTGCCGCGGTCGTGTTCTCATCTCTGCAAGCCAAACTAACACACACACATACTCACACACGCACACACACACACACGCACACACACATACACTCTTCACCTCTCGACTCCTACTTATTAGTCGACCCTTACAAGAGGCAGGGCCTTCTTGCCTTGGCCGTATTCTTACCTCTGCAAGCCAGACGGACACACACACATACACACACACTCACACACGCCCACACACGCACACACGCACACACACACACACACATACACTCTTCACCTCTCGACTCCTACCCATTATTCTCCTCTTACGACAGGCAGGGACTTCTTGCCACGGCCGTGTTCTTATCTCTGCAAGCCAAACGGACACACACACATACTCACACACGCACACACACACGCACACACGCACACACACACACATACACTCTTCACCTCTCGACTCCTACATATTAGTCGCCCCTTACAACTGGCAGGGCCTTCTTGCCTTGGCCGTATTCTTACCTCTGCAAGCCAGACGGACACACACACACACATACACACACACTCACACACGCACACAAACACGCACACACGCGCACACACACATATACACTCTTCACCTCTCGACTCCTACCCATTATTCTTCTATTTCGAAAGGCAGGGACTTCTTGCCACGGCCATGTTCTTATCTCTGCGAGCCGACCGGACACACACACTCACACACACACATACAAGAACACACACACACGCACGCACACACGCGCACACACACATATACACTCTCCACCTTTCGACTCCTATCCATTAGTCGCCTCTTAAGACAGGCATGGCCTTCTTGCCTCGGCCGTATTCTAATCTCTGCGAGCCAAACGGACACACACACACTGACACGCACACACGTTCACACACACGCACACACACACATACACTTTTCACCTCTCGACTCCTACCCATTATTCTCCTATTACGACAGGCAGGGACTTCTTGCCACGGCCGTGTTCTTATCTCTGCAAGCCGAACGGACACACACACATACTCACACACGCACACACACACGCACACACGTACACACACACATTAACTCTTCACCTCTCGACTCCTACCCATTAGTCGCCTCTTACGATAGGCAGGGCCTTCTGCCACGGCCGTGTTCTCATTTCAGCGAGCTGACCGGACACACACACACACGCACACACAAACACACGCACACAGGCACAAACGCACACACGCAAACGCACACGCACACGCACACACTCTCCACCTCTCGAGTCCTATCCATTAGTCGCCTCTTAAGACAGGCAGAGCCTTCTTGCAACGAACGCATTCTTATCTCTGCGAGCCGAAAGGACACACACACACACTCACACACAAACACACACACGCAAGCACACATACACTATTCACCTCTCGACTTCTGCCCATTATTCTCCTCTTACGACAGGCAGGGACTTCTTGCCACGGCCGTGTTCTTATCTCTGCAAGCCGAACGGACACACACACACGCACACACAAACACACACACACACGCACACACGCACACACACGCACTCATGCACACGCACACGCACACGCACACACTCTCCACCTCTCGACTCCTATCAATTATTCTTCTATTTCGAAAGGCAGGGACTTCTTGCCACGGCCATGTTCTTATCTCTGCGAGCCGACAGGACACACACACTCACACACACACACATACAAGAACACACACACACGCACGCACACACGCGCACACACACATATACACTCTCCACCTTTCGACTCCTATCCATTAGTCGCCTCTTAAGACAGGCAGGGACTTCTTGCCACGGCCGTGTTCTTATCTCTGCAAGCCAAACGGACACACACACACTGACACACACACACGTTCACACACACGCACACACACACATACACTTTTCACCTCTCGACTCCTACCCATTATTCTCCTATTACGACAGGCAGGGACTTCTTGCCACGGCCGTGTTCTTATCTCTGCAAGCCGAACGGACACACACACACGCACACACAAACACACACACACGCACACACGCACACACACGCACTCATGCACACGCACACGCACACGCACACACTCTCCACCTCTCGACTCCTATCAATTAGCCGCCTCTTAAGACAGGTAGGGCCTTCTTGCCACGGCCGTAATCTTATCTCTGCGAGCCGAGCGGACAAACACACACACTCACACACACACACACACACACATACACTCTTCACCTCTCGACCCCTACCTTTTAGTCGCCTCTTACGAGAGGCAGGGCCTTCTTGCCCCGGCCGTATTCATAACTCTGCAAGCCGAACGGACACACACACTCATACACACACACTCACACACGCACAAACACACATACACGCACACACGCACACACGCATACACACATACACTCTTCACCTCTCGACTCCTACTTATTAGTCGCCCCTTACAAGAGGCAGGGCCTTCTTGCCTCGGCCGTATTCTTATCTCTGCAAGCCAAACAGACACAAACATATACACACACACACGCACACACACGCACACACACGCACACACGCACACACACACACATACACTTTTCACCTCTCGACTCCTACCCATTATTCTCCTCTTACGACAGGCAGGGACTTCTTGCCACGGCCGTGTTCTTATCTCTGCAAGCCGAACGGACACACACACACGCACACACAAACACACACACACACACGCACACACGCACACACACGCACCCACGCACACGCACACGCACACGCACACGCACACACTCTCCACCTCTCGACTCCTATCCATTAGCCGCCTCTTAAGACAGGTAGGGCCTTCTTGCCACGGCCGTAATCTTATCTCTGCGAGCCGAGCGGATAAACACACACACTCACACACACACACACACACACATACACTCTTCACCTCTCGACCCCTACCTTTTAGTCGCCTCTTACGAGAGGCAGGGCCTTCTTGCCCCGGCCGTATTCATATCTCTGCAAGCCGAACGGACACACACACTCATACACACACACTCACACACGCACAAACACACATACACGCACACACGCACACAAACATACACTCTTCACCTCTCGACTCCTACCCATTAGTCGCCTCTTACGACAGGCAAGGCCTTCTTGCCTCGGCCGTATTCTTATCTCTGCAAGCCGAACGGACACATACACACGCACACACACGCACACACACAAAAACACTTTTCACCTCTCGACTCCTACACATTAGTTGCCTCTTACGACAGGCATGGCCTTCTTGCCTCGGCCGTATTCTAATCTCTGCGAGCCGAATGGACACACACATACATACACACACACTTACACACGCACAAACACACACACACCCACACACGCACACACACACACACACACATACACTATTCACCTTTCGACTCCTACCAATTAGTCGCCACTTACGACAGGCAGGGCCTTCTTGCCTCGGCCGTATTCTTATCTCTGCAAGCCGAACGGACACACACACACTCACACACACACGCACGCACACACGCACACACACGCACACACACACACACAAATACACTCTTCACCTCTCGACTCCTACCCATTAGTCGCCATTTACGACAGGCAGGGCCTTCTTGCCTCGGCCGTATTCTTATCTCTGCAAGCCGAACGGACACACACACACACTCACACACAGACGCACGCACACACGCACACACACGCACACACGCACATACACACATACACTCTTCACCTCTCGACTCCTACCCATTAGTCGCCTCTTAACGACAGGCAGTGCCTTCTTGCCACGGCCGTGTTCCCATCTCTGCGAGCCGACCGGACACACACACACGCACACACAAACACACACACACACGCACACACGCACACACACACACTCTCCACCTCTCGACTCCTATCCATTAGCCGCCTCTTAAGACAGGTAGGGCCTTCTTGCCACGGCCGTAATCTTATCTCTGCGAGCCGAGCGGATAAACACACACACTCACACACACACACACACACACATACACTCTTCACCTCTCGACCCCTACCTTTTAGTCGCCTCTTACGAGAGGCAGGGCCTTCTTGCCCCGGGCGTATTCATATCTCTGCAAGCCGAACGGACACACACACTCATACACACACCCTCACACACGCACAAACACACATACACGCACACACGCACACACACATACACTCTTCACCTCTCGACTCCTACCTATTAGTCGCCTCTTACGATAGGCAGGGCCTTCTTGCCTCGGTTGTGCTCTTATCTCCGCAAGCCGAACTAACAAACACACATACTCACACACGCACACACGCACACACGCATACACACATACACTCTTCACCTCTCGACTCCTACTTATTAGTCGCCCCTTACAAGAGGCAGGGCTTTCTTGCCTCGGCCGTATTCTTATCTCTGCAAGCCAAACAGACACAAACATATACACACACACACACGCACACACACGCACACACGCACACACACACACACACATACACTCTTCACCTCTCGACTCCTACCCGTTAGTTGCCTCTTAACGACAGGCAGTGCCTTCTTGCCACGGCCGTGTTCTCATCTCTGCGAGCCGACCGGACACACACACACACTGACACACACACATACACACACACACTCACACACGCACGCACACACGCACACACATACATACACTCTTCACCTCTCGACTCCTACCCATTATTCTCCTCTTACGACAGGCAGGGACTTCTTGCCACGGCCGTGTTCTTATCTCTGCAAGCCAAACGGACACACACACACTCACACACACACACGCACACGCACCCGCACACGCACACACTCTCCACCTCTCGACTCCTATCCATTAGTCGCCTCTTACGACAGGCATGGCCTTCTTGCCACCGCTTTTTTCTTATCTCTGCGAGCGAAGGGACACACACACACACACATACACACACACTCACACACACATGCACACACGCACGCACACACGCACACACACATACACTCACACACACACAAACACGCACATACGCACACACATACACTCTTCACCTCTCGACTCCTACCCATTAGTCGCCTCTTACGAAAGGCAGGGCCTTCTTGGCACGGCCGTGTTCTCATTTCAGCGAGCTGACCGGACACACACACACACGCACACACAAACACACGCACACAGGCACAAACGCACACACGCAAACGCACACGCACACGCACACACTCTCCACCTCTCGAGTCCTATCCATTAGTCGCCTCTTAAGACAGGCAGAGCCTTCTTGCAACGAACGCATTCTTATCTCTGCGAGCCGAAAGGACACACACACACACTCACACACAAACACACACACGCAAGCACACATACACTATTCACCTCTCGACTTCGGCCCATTATTCTCCTCTTACGACAGGCAGGGACTTCTTGCCTCGGCCGTATTCTTATCTCTGCAAGCCGAACGGACACACACACACTCACACACACACGCACGCACACACGCACACACACGCACACACACACACACACAAATACACTCTTCACCTCTCGACTCCTACCCATTAGTCGCCATTTACGACAGGCAGGGCCTTCTTGCCTCGGCCGTATTCTTATCTCTGCAAGCCGAACGGACACACACACACACTCACACACAGACGCACGCACACACGCACACACACGCACACACGCACACACACACATACACTCTTCACCTCTCGACTCCTACCCATTAGTCGCCTCTTAACGACAGGCAGTGCCTTCTTGCCACGGCCGTGTTCCCATCTCTGCGAGCCGACCGGACACACACACACGCACACACAAACACACACACACACGCACACACGCACACACACACACTCTCCACCTCTCGACTCCTATCCATTAGCCGCCTCTTAAGACAGGTAGGGCCTTCTTGCCACGGCCGTAATCTTATCTCTGCGAGCCGAGCGGACAAACAAACACACTCACACACACACACACACATACACTCTTCACCTCTCGACCCCTACCTTTTAGTCGCCTCTTACGAGAGGCAGGGCCTTCTTGCCCCGGGCGTATTCATATCTCTGCAAGCCGAACGGACACACACACTCATACACACACCCTCACACACGCACAAACACACATACACGCACACACGCACACACACATACACTCTTCACCTCTCGACTCCTACCTATTAGTCGCCTCTTACGATAGGCAGGGCCTTCTTGCCTCGGTTGTGCTCTTATCTCCGCAAGCCGAACTAACAAACACACATACTCACACACGCACACACGCACACACGCATACACACATACACTCTTCACCTCTCGACTCCTACTTATTAGTCGCCCCTTACAAGAGGCAGGGCTTTCTTGCCTCGGCCGTATTCTTATCTCTGCAAGCCAAACAGACACAAACATATACACACACACACACGCACACACACGCACACACGCACACACACACACACACATACACTCTTCACCTCTCGACTCCTACCCGTTAGTTGCCTCTTAACGACAGGCAGTGCCTTCTTGCCACGGCCGTGTTCTCATCTCTGCGAGCCGACCGGACACACACACACACTGACACACACACATACACACACACACTCACACACGCACGCACACACGCACACACATACATACACTCTTCACCTCTCGACTCCTACCCATTATTCTCCTCTTACGACAGGCAGGGACTTCTTGCCACGGCCGTGTTCTTATCTCTGCAAGCCAAACGGACACACACACACTCACACACACACACGCACACGCACCCGCACACGCACACACTCTCCACCTCTCGACTCCTATCCATTAGTCGCCTCTTACGACAGGCATGGCCTTCTTGCCACCGCTTTTTTCTTATCTCTGCGAGCGAAGGGACACACACACACACACATACACACACACACTCACACACACATGCACACACGCACGCACACACGCACACACACATACACTCACACACACACAAACACGCACATACGCACACACATACACTCTTCACCTCTCGACTCCTACCCATTAGTCGCCTCTTACGAAAGGCAGGGCCTTCTTGGCACGGCCGTGTTCTCATTTCAGCGAGCTGACCGGACACACACACACACGCACACACAAACACACGCACACAGGCACAAACGCACACACGCAAACGCACACGCACACGCACACACTCTCCACCTCTCGAGTCCTATCCATTAGTCGCCTCTTAAGACAGGCAGAGCCTTCTTGCAACGAACGCATTCTTATCTCTGCGAGCCGAAAGGACACACACACACACTCACACACAAACACACACACGCAAGCACACATACACTATTCACCTCTCGACTTCGGCCCATTATTCTCCTCTTACGACAGGCAGGGACTTCTTGCCACGGCCGTGTTCTTATCTCTGCAAGCCGAACAGACACACACACACGCACACACAAACACACACACACACGCACACACGCACACACACACACTCTCCACCTCTCGACTCCTATCCATTAGCCGCCTCTTAAGACAGGTAGGGCCTTCTTGCCACGGCCGTAATCTTATCTCTGCGAGCCGAGCGGACAAACAAACACACTCACACACACACACACACACATACACTCTTCACCTCTCGACCCCTACCTTTTAGTCGCCTCTTACGAGAGGCAGGGCCTTCTTGCCCCGGCCGTATTCATATCTCTGCAAGCCGAACGGACACACACACTCATACACACACCCTCACACACGCACAAACACACATACACGCACACACGCACACACACATACACTCTTCACCTCTCGACTCCTACCTATTAGTCGCCTCTTACGATAGGCAGGGCCTTCTTGCCTCGGTTGTGCTCTTATCTCCGCAAGCCGAACTAACAAACACACATACTCACACACGCACACACGCACACACGCATACACACATACACTCTTCACCTCTCGACTCCTACTTATTAGTCGCCCCTTACAAGAGGCAGGGCTTTCTTGCCTCGGCCGTATTCTTATCTCTGCAAGCCAAACAGACACAAACATATACACACACACACGCACACACACGCACACACGCACACACACACACACACATACACTCTTCACCTCTCGACTCCTACCCGTTAGTTGCCTCTTAACGACAGGCAGTGCCTTCTTGCCACGGCCGTGTTCTCATCTCTGCGAGCCGACCGGACACACACACACACTGACACACACACATACACACACACACTCACACACGCACGCACACACGCACACACACACATACACTCTTCACCTCTCGACTCCTACCCATTATTCTCCTCTTACAACAGGCAGGGACTTCTTGCCACGGCCGTGTTTTTATCTCTGCAAGCCAAACGGACACACACACACACACGCACACACACACACACGCACACGCACACGCACACGCACACACTCTCCACCTCTCGACTCCTATCCATTAGTCGCCTCTTACGACAGGCATGGCCTTCTTGCCACCGCTTTTTTCTTATCTCTGCGAGCGAAGGGACACACACACACACATACACACACACACTCACACACACACACGCACATACGCACGCACACACGTACACACACATACATTCTTCACCTCTCTAATCCTAACTATTAGTCGCCTCTCACGACAGGCAGGGCCTTCTTGCCTCGGCCGTGTTCTTATTTCTGCAAGACGAACGGACACACACACATACTCACACACTCACACACACACGCACACACGCACACACACACATACACTCTTCACCTCTCTACTCCTACCTATTAGTCGCCTATTACGATAGGCAGGGCCTGCTTGCCTCGGTCGTGTTCTTATTTCTGCAAGCCGAACTAATACACACACATACTCACACACGCACACACACACACGCACACACGCACACACACACACACATACACTCTTCACATTTCGACTCCTACTTATTAGTCGCCCATTACAAGAGGCAGGGCCTTCTTGCCTCTGCCGTATTTTTATCTCTGCAAGCCAAACAGACACACACACATACACACACACTTACACACGCACCCACACGCACACACTCTCCACCTCTCGACTCCTATCCATTAGTCGCCTCTTACGACAGGCAGGGCCTTCTTGCCACAAACGTATACCTATCTCTGCGAGCCGAACGGACACACACACACACACTTGCACACATACACACACACACATACACGCTTCACCTCTCGACTCCTATCCCTTAGTCGCTTCTTACAGCAAGCATGGCCTTCTTGCCACGGACGTATTCTTATCTCTGCGAGCCGAAGGGATACACACACACATACACACACACACACACGCACACACGCACACACACACATACACTCTTCACCTCTTGACTCCTACCTATTAGTCGCCTCTTCCGATAGGCAGGGCCTTCTTGCCTCGGTCGTGCTCTTATCTCTGCAAGCCGAACGGACACACACACTCACACACAAATACACACACACACTCACACATGCACACACACGCACACACGCACACTCACCCACACATACACTCTTCACCTCTCGACTCCTACCCATTAGTCGCCTCTTACGACAGGCAAGGCCTTCTTGCCACGGCCGTGTTCGTATCTCTGCGAGCCGACTGGACACACACACTCACACACACAAATACACACACACACTCACACATGCACACACACGCACACACGCACACTCACACACACATACACTCTTCACCTCTCGACTCCTACCCATTAGTCGCCTCTTACGACAGGCAGGGCCTTCTTGCCACGGCCGTGTTCGTATCTCTGCGAGCCGACTGGACACACACACTCACACACACAAATACACACACACACACTCACACATGCACACACACGCACACACGCACACTCACACACACATACACTCTTCACCTCTCGACTTCTACCCATTAGTCGCCTCTTACGACAGGCAGGGCCTTCTTGCCACGGCCGTGTTCTTATCTCTGCGAGCCGACTGGACACACACACACTCACACACACAAATACACACACACACTCACACACGCACACACACGCACACTCACACACACATACACTCTTCACCACTCGACTCCTACCCATTAGTCGCCTCTTACGACAGGCAGGGCCTTCTTGCCACGGCCGTGTTCGTATCACTGCGAGCCGACTGGACACACACACTCACACACACAAATACACACACACACTCACACACACACGCACACGCACACACGCACACTCACACACACATACACTCTTCACCTCTCGACTCCTACCCATTAGTCGCCTCTTACGACAGGCAGGGCCTTTTTGCCACGGCCGTGTTCTTATCTCTGCGAGCCGACTGGACACACACACACTCACACACACAAATACACACACACACTCACACACGCACACACACGCACACTCACACACACATACACTCTTCACCTCTCGACTCCTACCCATTAGTCGCCTCTTACGATAGGCAGGGCCTTCTTTCCACGGCCGTGTTCTTTTCTCTGAGAGCCGACTGGACACACACACACACTCACACACGCACACACACGCACACACGCACTTACACACATACACTCTTCACCTCTCGACTCCTACGCATTAGTCGCCGCTTACGACAGGCAGGGCCTTCTTGGCACGGACGTGTCCTTATCACTGCGAGCCGACCGGACACACACACTCACACACGCACACACACACGCACACACGCACACACACACGTACACTCTTCACCTCTCGACTCCTACCCATTAGTTGCCTCTTACGACAGGCATGGCCTTCTTGCCTCGGCCGTATTCTAATCTCTGCGAGCCGAATGGACACGCATACATACACACACACACTTACACACGCACAAACACACACACACCCACACACGCACACACACACACACACATACACTCTTCACCTCTCGACTCCTACCAATTAGTCGCCACTTACGACAGGCAGGGCCCTCTTGCCTTGGCCGTATTTTTATCTCTGCAAGCCGAACGGACACATACACACTCACACACACAAGCACGCACACACGCACACACACGCATACACACAAAAACACTTTTCACCTCTCGACTCCTACCAATTAGTCGCCACTTACGACAGGCAGGGCATTCTTGCCTCGGCCGTATTCTTATCTCTGCAAGCCGAACGGACATATACACACTCACACACACACGCACGCACACACGCACACACACGCACGCACACACGCACACACACGCACACAAACACACAAATACATTCTTCACCTCTCGACTCCTACCAATTAGTCGCCACTTACGACAGGCAGGGCCCTCTTGCCTCGGCCGTATTCTAATCTCTGCGAGCCGAATGGACACACACAAACATACACACACACACTTACACACGCACAAACACACACACACCCACACACGCACACACTCACGTACTCTCTTCACCTCTCGACTCCTACCCATTAGTCGCCTCTTACGACAGGCAGGGACTTCTTGCCACGGCCGTGTTCTTATCTCTGCAAGCCGAACGGACACACACACACGCACACACAAACACACGCACACAGGCACACACGCACACACGCACACACGCACACGCACACATTCTCCACCTCTCGATTCCTATTCATTAGTCGCCTCTTAAGACAGGCAGGGCCTTCTTGCCACGGACGTATTCTTATCTCTGCGAGCCGAAAGGACACACACACACACACACACACAAACACACGCACACAGGCACACACGCACACACGCACACGTACACGCACACGCACACACTCTCCACCTCTCGACTAATATCCATTAGTCGCCTCTTAAGACAGGCAGGGCGTTCTTGCCTCGGCCGTATTCTTATCTCTGCAAGCCAAACGGACACACACACACACACACACATACACACACACATACTCACACACGCACCAACACACGCACACACACAAAGACACATACACTCTTCACCTCTCGACTCCTATTCATTAGTCGCCTCTTACGACAGGCAGGGACTTCTTGCCACGGCCGTGTTCTTATCTTTGCGAGCCGAACGGACACACACACATACACACACACGCACACACACACGCACACACGCACCCACACACATACTCTCTTCACCTCTCGACTCCTACTTATTAGTCGCCCACTCTTCACATCTCGACTCCTACCCATTAGTCGCCCCGTACGATTTGCATCGCCTTCTTGCCACGGCTGTTTTCTTATCTCTGCGAGCCGAAGGGACACACACATACATACACACACACTCACAAACACACACACGAACACACGCACGCGCACACGCATACACACATACACTCACACACACACAAACACGCCCACACGCACACACACATACATTCTTCACCTCTCGACTCCTACCTATTAGTCGCCTCTTACGATAGGCAGGACCTTCTTACCTTGGCCGTGTTCTTATCACTGCAAGCCGAACGGACACACACACATACTCACACACGCACACACACACGCACACACGCACACACACATACACTTTTCACCTCTCGACTCCTACTTATTAGTCGCCCACACTTCGCCTCTCGACTCCTATCCATTAGTCGCCCCGTACGATTTGCATCGCTTTCTTGCCACGGCTGTTTTCTTATCTCTGCGAGCCGAAGGGACACACACACATACATACACACACACTCACAAACACACACACACGCACGCACACACGCACACACACATACACTTACACACACACAAACACGCCCACACGCACACACACATACATTCTTCACCTCTCGACTCCTACCTATTAGTCGCCTCTTACGATAGGCAGGGCCTTCTTGCCTCGGTCGTGTTTTTATCTCTGCAAGCCGAACTAACACACACACATACTCACACACGCACACACACACGCACACACGCACACACACATACACTTTTCACCTCTCGACTCCTACTTATTAGTCGCCCACTTTTCACCTCTCGACTCCTACTTATTAGTCGCCCACTCTTCGCCTCTCGACTCCTATCCATTAGTCGCCCACACACACACACACGCACACAAGCACACACACGCACCCACGCACACGCACACGCACACGCACACGCACACGCACACACTCTCCACCTCTCGACTCCTATCCATTAGCCGCCTCTTAAGACAGGTAGGGCCTTCTTGCCACGGCCGTAATCTTATCTCTGCGAGCCGAGCGGACAAACACACACACTCACACACACACACACACATACACTCTTCACCTCTCGACCCCTACCTTTTAGTCGCCTCTTACGATAGGCAGGGCCTTCTTGCCTCGGTCGTGTTTTTATCTCTGCAAGCCGAACTAACACACACACATACTCACACACGCACACACACACGCACACACGCACACACACATACACTTTTCACCTCTCGAATCCTACTTATTAGTCGCCCACTTTTCACCTCGCGACTCCTACTTATTAGTCGCCCACTCTTCGCCTCTCGACTCCTATCCACTAGTCGCCCACACACACACACACGCACACACGCACACACACGCACCCACGCACACGCACACGCACACGCACACGCACACGCACACACTCTCCACCTCTCGACTCCTATCCATTAGCCGCCTCTTAAGACAGGTAGGGCCTTCTTGCCACGGCCGTAATTTATCTCTGCGAGCCGAGCGGACAAACACACACACGCACACACGCACACAAACATTCACTCTTCACCTCTCGACTCCTACCCATTAGTCGCCTCTTACGACAGGCAAGGCCTTCTTGCCTCGGCCGTATTCTTATCTCTGCAAGCCGAACGGACACATACACACGCACACACACGCACACACACAAAAACACTTTTCACCTCTCGACTCCTACCCATTAGTTGCCTCTTACGACAGGCATGGCCTTCTTGCCTCGGCCGTATTCTAATCTCTGCGAGCCGAATGGACACACACATACAAACACACACACTTACACACGCACAAACACACACACCCACACACGCACACACACACACACACACACATACACTATTCACCTTTCGACTCCTACCTATTAGTCGCCCCTTACAAGAGAGAAAGCCTTCTTGCCTCGGCCGTATTCTTATCTCTGCAAGCCAAACAGACACACACACATACACACACACACTTACACACGCACACACACGCACACACATGCACACTCACACACACATACACTCTTCACCACTCGACTCCTACCCATTAGTCGCCTCTTACGACAGGCAGGGCCTTCTTGCCACGGCCGTGTTCGTATCTCTGCGAGCCGACTGGACACACACACTCACACACACAAATACACACACACACTCACACATGCACACACACGCACACACGCACACTCACACACACATACACTCTTCACCTCTCGACTCCTACCCATTAGTCGCCTCTTACGACAGGCAGGGCCTTCTTGCCACGGCCGTGTTCTTATCTCTGCGAGCCGACTGGACACACACACACTCACACACACAAATACACACACACACTCACACACGCACACACACGCACACTCACACACACATACACTCTTCACCTCTCGACTCCTACCCATTAGTCGCCTCTTACGAAAGGCAGGGCCTTCTTGCCACGGCCGTGTTCTTATCTCTGAGAGCCGACTGGACACACACACACTCACACACGCACACACACGCACACACGCACTTACACACATACACTCTTCACCTCTCGACTCCTACGCATTAGTCGCCGCTTACGACAGGCAGGGCCTTCTTGGCACGGACGTGTCCTTATCACTGCGAGCCGACCGGACACACACACTCACACACGCACACACACACGCACACCCGCACACACACACGTACACTCTTCACCTCTCGACTCCTACCCATTAGTTGCCCCTTACGACAGGCAGGCCTTCTTGCCTCGGCCGTATTCTAATCTCTGCGAGCCGAATGGACACGCATACATACACACACACACACTTACACACGCACAAACACACACACACCCACACACGCACACACACACACACATACACTCTTCACCTCTCGACTCCTACCAATTAGTCGCCACTTACGACAGGCAGGGCCCTCTTGCCTTGGCCGTATTCTAATCTCTGCGAGCCGAATGGACACACACAAACATACACACACACACTTACACACGCACAAACACACACACACCCACACACGCACACACTCACGTACTCTCTTCACCTCTCGACTCCTACCCATTAGTCGCCTCTTACGACAGGCAGGGACTTCTTGCCACGGCCGTGTTCTTATCTCTGCAAGCCAAACGGACACACACACACGCACACACAAACACACGCACACAGGCACACACGCACACACGCACACACGCACACGCACACATTCTCCACCTCTCGATTCCTATCCATTAGTCGCCTCTTAAGACAGGCAGGGCCTTCTTGCCACGGACGTATTCTTATCTCTGCGAGCCGAAAGGACACACACACACACGCACACACAAACACACGCACACAGGCACACACGCACACACGCACACGTACACGCACACGCACACACTCTCCACCTCTCGACTAATATACATTAGTCGCCTCTTAAGACAGGCAGGGCGTTCTTGCCTCGGCCGTATTCTTATCTCTGCAAGCCAAACGGACACACACACACACATACACACACATACTCACACACGCACAAACACACGCACACACACAAAGACACATACACTCTTCACCTCTCGACTCCTATTCATTAGTCGCCTCTTACGACAGGCAGGGACTTCTTGCCACGGCCGTGTTCTTATCTTTGCGAGCCGAACGGACACACACACATACACACACACGCAAACACACGCACACACGCACCCACACACATACTCTCTTCACCTCTCGACTCCTACTTATTAGTCGCCCACTCTTCACATCTCGACTCCTACCCATTAGTCGCCCCGTACGATTTGCATCGCCTTCTTGCCACGGCTGTTTTCTTATCTCTGCGAGCCGAAGGGACACACACACACATACTTACACACACACTCACAAACACACACACACACACGCACGCGCACACGCACACACACATACACTCACACACACACAAACACGCCCACACGCACACACACATACATTCTTCACCTCTCGACTCCTACCTATTAGTCGCCTCTTACGATAGGCAGGGCCTTCTTGCCTTGGCCGTGTTCTTATCACTGCAAGCCGAACGGACACACACACATACTCACACACGCACACACACACGCACACACGCACACACACATACACTTTTCACCTCTCGACTCCTACTTATTAGTCGCCCACTCTTCGCCTCTCGACTCCTATCCATTAGTCGCCCCGTACGATTTGCATCGCTTTCTTGCCACGGCTGTTTTCTTATCTCTGCGAGCCGAAGGGACACACACACATACATACACACACACTCACAAACACACACACACGCACGCACACACGCACACACACATACACTCACACACACACAAACACGCCCACACGCACACACACATACATTCTTCACCTCTCGACTCCTACCTATTAGTCGCCTCTTACGATAGGCAGGGACTTCTTGCCACGGCCGTGTTCTTATCTCTGCAAGCCGAACGGACACACACACATACTCACACACGCACACACACACGCACACACGCACACACACATACACTCTTCACCTCTCGACTCCTACCTATTAGTCGCCCCTTACAACTGGCAGGGTCTTCTTGCCTTGGCCGTATTCTTACCTCTGCAAGCCAGACGGACACACACACATACACACACACACGCACACACACGCACACACGCACACACACACATACACTCTTCACCTCTCGACCCCTACCCATTAGTCGCCTCTTACGACAGGCAGGGCCTTCCTGCCACGGCCATGTTCTTATCTCTGCGAGCCGACCGGACACACACACTCACACACACAAATACAAGAACACACACACACACGCACGCACACACGCGCACACACACATATACACTCTCCACCTTTCGACTCCTATCCATTAGTCGCCTCTTAAGACAGGCATGACCTTCTTGCCACGGACGTATTCTTATCTCTGCAACCCGAACGGACACACACACATACTCACACACGCACACACACACGCACACACGTACACACACACATACACTCTTCACCTCTCGACTCCTACCCATTAGTCGCCTCTTACGACAGGCAGGCACTTCTTGCCACGGCCGTGTTCTCATTTCAGCGAGCCGACCGGACACACACACACACGCACACACAAACACACGCACACAGGCACAAACGCACACACGCAAACGCACACGCACACGCACACACTCTCCACCTCTCGAGTCCTATTCATTAGTCGCCTCTTAAGACAGGCAGAGCCTTCTTGCAACGAACGCATTCTTATCTCTGCGAGCCGAAAGGACACGCACACACACTCACACACAAACACACACACGCAAGCACACATACACTATTCACCTCTCGACTTCTACCCATTATTCTCCTCTTACGACAGGCAGGGACTTCTTGCCACGGCCGTGTTCTTATCTCTGCAAGCCGAACGGACACACACACACGCACACACAAACACACACACACACACGCACACACGCACACACACGCACCCACGCACACGCACACGCACACGCACACGCACACACTCTCCACCTCTCGACTCCTATCCATTAGCCGCCTCTTAAGACAGGTAGGGCCTTCTTGCCACGGCCGTAATCTTATCTCTGCGAGCCGAGCGGACAAACACACACACTCACACACACACACACACATACACTCTTCACCTCTCGACCCCTACCTTTTAGTCGCCTCTTACGAGAGGCAGGGCCTTCTTGCCCCGGCCGTATTCATATCTCTGCAAGCCGAACGGACACACACACTCATACACACACACTCACACACGCACAAACACACATACACGCACACACGCACACAAACATACACTCTTCACCTCTCGACTCCTACCCATTAGTCGCCTCTTACGACAGGCAAGGCCTTCTTGCCTCGGCCGTATTCTTATCTCTGCAAGCCGAACGGACACATACACACGCACACACACGCACACACACAAAAACACTTTTCACCTCTCGACTCCTACCCATTAGTTGCCTCTTACGACAGGCATGGCCTTCTTGCCACGGCCGTGTTCGTATCTCTGCGAGCCGACTGGACACACACACTCACACACACAAATACACACACACACACTCACACATGCACACACACGCACACACGCACACTCACACACACATACACTCTTCACCTCTCGACTCCTACCCATTAGTCGCCTCTTACGACAGGCAGGGCCTTCTTGCCACGGCCGTGTTCGTATCTGTGCGAGCCGACTGGACACACACACTCACACACACAAATACACACACACACTCACACATGCACACACACGCACACACGCACACTCACACACACATACACTCTTCACCTCTCGACTTCTACCCATTAGTCGCCTCTTACGACAGGCAGGGCCTTCTTGCCACGGCCGTGTTCTTATCTCTGCGAGCCGACTGGACACACACACACTCACACACACAAATACACACACACTCACACACGCACACACACGCACACTCACACACACATACACTCTTCACCACTCGACTCCTACCCATTAGTCGCCTCTTACGACAGGCAGGGCCTTCTTGCCACGGCCGTGTTCGTATCTCTGCGAGCCGACTGGACACACACACTCACACACACAAATACACACACACACTCACACATGCACACACACGCACACTCACACACACATACACTCTTCACCTCTCGACTCCTACCCATTAGTCGCCTCTTACGACAGGCAGGGCCTTCTTGCCACGGCCGTGTTCTTATCTCTGCGAGCCGACTGGACACACACACAATCACACACACAAATACACACACACACTCACACACGCACACACACGCACACTCACACACACATACACTCTTCACCTCTCGACTCCTACCCATTAGTCGCCTCTTACGAAAGGCAGGGCCTTCTTTCCACGGCCGTGTTCTTTTCTCTGAGAGCCGACTGGACACACACACACACTCACACACGCACACACACGCACACACGCACTTACACACATACACTCTTCACCTCTCGACTCCTACGCATTAGTCGCCGCTTACGACAGGCAGGGCCTTCTTGGCACGGACGTGTCCTTATCACTGCGAGCCGACCGGACACACACACTCACACACGCACACACACACGCACACACGCACACACACACGTACACTCTTCACCTCTCGACTCCTACCCATTAGTTGCCTCTTACGACAGGCATGGCCTTCTTGCCTCGGCCGTATTCTAATCTCTGCGAGCCGAATGGACACGCATACATACACACACACACACTTACACACGCACAAACACACACACACCCACACACGCACACACACACACACATACACTCTTCACCTCTCGACTCCTACCAATTAGTCGCCACTTATGACAGGCAGGGCCCTCTTGCCTTGGCCGTATTCTTATCTCTGCAAGCCGAACGGACACATACACACTCACACACACAAGCACGCACACACGCACACACACGCACACACACAAAAACACTTTTCACCTCTCGACTCCTACCAATTAGTCGCCACTTACGACAGGCAGGGCATTCTTGCCTCGGCCGTATTCTAATCTCTGCAAGCCGAACGGACATATACACACTCACACACACACGCACGCACACCCGCACACACACGCACACAAACACACAAATACATTCTTCACCTCTCGACTCCTACCCATTAGTCGCCCCTTACGACAGGCATTGCCTTGTTGCCTCGGCCGTATTCTAATCTCTGCGAGCCGAATGGACACACACAAACATACACACACACACTTACACACGCACAAACACACACACACCCACACACGCACACACTCACGTACTCTCTTCACCTCTCGACTCCTACCCATTAGTCGCCTCTTACGACAGGCAGGGACTTCTTGCCACGGCCGTGTTCTTATCCCTGCAAGCCGAACGGACACACACACACGCACACACAAACACACGCACACAGGCACACACGCACACACGCACACACGCACACGCACACATTCTCCACCTCTCGATTCCTATCCATTAGTCGCCTCTTAAGACAGGCAGGGCCTTCTTGCCACGGACGTATTCTTATCTCTGCGAGCCGAAAGGACACACACACACACACGCACACACAAACACACGCACACAGGCACACACGCACACACGCACACGTACACGCACACGCACACACTCTCCACCTCTCGACTAATATCCATTAGTCGCCTCTTAAGACAGGCAGGGCGTTCTTGCCTCGGCCGTATTCTTATCTCTGCAAGCCAAACGGACACACACACACACATACACACACACATACTCACACATGCACAAACACACGCACACACACAAAGACACATACACTCTTCACCTCTCGACTCCTATTCATTAGTCGCCTCTTACGACAGGCAGGGACTTCTTGCCACGGCCGTGTTCTTATCTTTGCGAGCCGAACGGACACACACACATACACACACACGCACACACACGCACACACGCACCCACACACATACTCTCTTCACCTCTCGACTCCTACTTATTAGTCGCCCACTCTTCACATCTCGACTCCTACCCATTAGTCGCCCCGTACGATTTGCATCGCCTTCTTGCCACGGCTGTTTTCTTATCTCTGCGAGCCGAAGGGACACACACACATACATACACACACACTCACAAACACACACACACACACACACGCACGCGCACACGCACATACACATACACTCACACACACAAACACGCCCACACGCACACACACATACATTCTTCACCTCTCGACTCCTACCTATTAGTCGCCTCTTACGATAGGCAGGGCCTTCTTGCCTTGGCCGTGTTCTTATCACTGCAAGCCGAACGGACACACACACATACTCACACACGCACACACACATACACTTTTCACCTCTCGACTCCTACTTATTAGTCGCCCACTCTTCGCCTCTCGACTCCTATCCATTAGTCGCCCCGTACGATTTGCATCGCTTTCTTGCCACGGCTGTTTTCTTATCTCTGCGAGCCGAAGGGACACACACACATACATACACACACACTCACAAACACACACACACACGCACGCACACACGCACACACACATACACTCACACACACACAAACACGCCCACACGCACACACACATACATTCTTCACCTCTCGACTCCTACCTATTAGTCGCCTCTTACGATAGGCAGGGCCTTCTTGCCTCGGTCGTGTTTTTATCTCTGCAAGCCGAACTAACACACACACATACTCACACACGCACACACACACGCACACACGCACACACACATACACTTTTCACCTCTCGACTCCTACTTATTAGTCGCCCACTTACCACCTCTCGACTCCTACTTATTAGTCGCCCACTCTCCACCTCTCGACTCCTATCCATTAGCCGCCTCTTAAGACAGGTAGGGCCTTCTTGCCACGGCCGTAATCTTATCTCTGCGAGCCGAGCGGACAAACACACACACTCACACACACACACATACACTCTTCACCTCTCGACCCCTACCTTTTAGTTGCCTCTTACGAGAGGCAGGGCCTTCTTGCCCCGGCCGTATTCATATCTCTGCAAGCCGAACGGACACACACACTCATACACACACACTCACACACGCACAAACACACGCACACACACATACACTTTTCACCTCTCGACTCCTACTTATTAGTCGCCCACTTTTCACCTCTCGACTCCTACTTATTAGTCGCCCACTCTTCGCCTCTCGACTCCTATCCATTAGTCGCCCACACACACACACACGCACACACGCACACACACATACACTCACACACACACAAACACGCCCACACGCACACACACATACATTCTTCACCTCTCGACTCCTACCTATTAGTCGCCTCTTACGATAGGCAGGGCCTTCTTGCCTCGGTCGTGTTTTTATCTCTGCAAGCCGAAGTAACACACACACATACTCACACACGCACACACACACGCACACACGCACACACACATACACTTTTCACCTCTCGACTCCTACTTATTAGTCGCCCACTTTTCACCTCTCGACTCCTACTTATTAGTCGCCCACTCTTCGCCTCTCGACTCCTATCCATTAGTCGCCCACACACACACACACGCACACACGCACACACACGCACCCACGCACACGCACACGCACACGCACACGCACACGCACACACTCTCCACCTCTCGACTCCTATCCATTAGCCGCCTCTTAAGACAGGTAGGGCCTTCTTGCCACGGCCGTAATCTTATCTCTGCGAGCCGAGCGGACAAACACACACACTCACACACACACACACACACATACACTCTTCACCTCTCGACCCCTACCTTTTAGTCGCCTCTTACGATAGGCAGGGCCTTCTTGCCTCGGTCGTGTTTTTATCTCTGCAAGCCGAACTAACACACACATACTCACACACGCACACACACACGCACACACGCACACACACATACACTTTTCACCTCTCGACTCCTACTTATTAGTCGCCCACTTTTCACCTCTCGACTCCTACTTATTAGTCGCCCACTCTTCGCCTCTCGACTCCTATCCATTAGTCGCCCACACACACACACACACGCACACACGCACACACACGCACCCACGCACACGCACACGCACACGCACACGCACACGTACACACTCTCCACCTCTCGACTCCTATCCATTAGCCGCCTCTTAAGACAGGTAGGGCCTTCTTGCCACGGCCGTAATTTATCTCTGCGAGCCGAGCGGACAAACACACACACGCACACACGCACACAAACATACACTCTTCACCTCTCGACTCCTACCCATTAGTCGCCTCTTACGACAGGCAAGGCCTTCTTGCCTCGGCCGTATTCTTATCTCTGCAAGCCGAACGGACACATACACACGCACACACACGCACACACACAAAAACACTTTTCACCTCTCGACTCCTACCCATTAGTTGCCTCTTACGACAGGCATGGCCTTCTTGCCTCGGCCGTATTCTAATCTCTGCGAGCCGAATGGACACACACATACATACACACACACTTACACACGCACAAACACACACACACCCACACACGCACACACACACACACATACACTATTCACCTTTCGACTCCTACCTATTAGTCGCCCCTTACAAGAGAGAGGGCCTTCTTGCCTCGGCCGTATTCTTATCTCTGCAAGCCAAACAGACACACACACATACACACACACTTACACACGCACACACACGCACACACGCACACACACACATACACTCTTCACCTCTCGACTCCTACCAATTAGTCGCCACTTACGACAGGCAGGGCCTTCTTGCCTCGGCCGTATTCTTATCTCTGCAAGCCGAACGGACACACACACACTCACACACACACGCACGCACACACGCACACACACGCACACACACACACACACAAATACACTCTTCACCTCTCGACTCCTACCCATTAGTCGCCACTTACGACAGGCAGGGCCTTCTTGCCTCGGCCGTATTCTTATCTCTGCAAGCCGAACGGACACACACACACTCACACACACACGCACGCTCACACGCACACACACGCACACACGCACACACACACATACACTCTTCACCTCTCGACTCCTACCTATTAGTCGCCTCTTACGATAGGCAGGGCCTTCTTGCCTCGGTTGTGCTCTTATCTCTGCAAGCCGAACTAACACACACACATACTCACACACGCACACACGCATACACACATACACTCTTCACCTCTCGACTCCTACTTATTAGTCGCCCCTTACAAGAGGCAGGACCTTCTTGCCTCGGCCGTATTCTTATCTCTGCAAGCCAAACAGACACACACACATACACACACACGCACACACACGCACACACGCACACACACACACACATACACTCTTCACCTCTCGACTCCTACCCATTAGTCGCCTCTTAACGACAGGCAGTGCCTTCTTGCCACGGCCGTGTTCTCATCTCTGCGAGTCGACCGGACACACACACACACACTGACACACACACATACACACACACACTCACACACGCACACACATACATACACTCTTCACCTCTCGACTCCTACCCATTATTCTCCTCTTACGAAAGGCAGGGACTTCTTGCCACGGCCGTGTTCTTATCTCTGCAAGCCAAACGGACACACACACACTCACACACCCACACAAGCACACGCACCCGCACACGCACACACTCTCCACCTCTCGACTCCTATCCATTATTCGCCTCTTACGACAGGCATGGCCTTCTTGCCACCGCTTTTTTCTTATCTCTGCGAGCGAAGGGACACACACACACACACATACACACACACACTCACACACACATGCACACACGCACGCACACACGCACACACACATACACTCACACACACAAACACGCACATAAGCACACACATACATTCTTCACCTCTCTAATCCTACCTATTAGTCGCCTCTCACGACAGGCAGGGCCTTCTTGCCTCGGCCGTATTCTTATCTCTGCAAGCCAAACAGACACACACACATACACACACACTTACACACGCACACACACGCACACACGCACACACACACATACACTCTTCACCTCTCGACTCCTACCAATTAGTCGCCACTTACGACAGGCAGGGCCTTCTTGCCGCGGCCGTATTCTTATCTCTGCAAGCCGAACGGACACACACACACTCACACACACACGCACGCACACACGCACACACACGCACGCACACACACACAAATACACTCTTCACCTCTCGACTCCTACTCATTAGTCGCCACTTACGACAGGCAGGGCCTTCTTGCCTCGGCTGTATTCTTATCTCTGCAAGCCGAACGGACGCACACACTCACACACACACGCACGCACACACGCACACACACGCACACACGCACACACACACATACACTCTTTACCTCTCGACTCCTACCAATTAGTCGCCTCTTACGATAGGCAGGGCCTTCTTGCCTCGGTTGTGCTCTTATCTCTGCAAGCCGAACTAACAAACACACATACTCACACACGCACACACGCACACACGCATACACACATACACTCTTCACCTCTCGACTCCTACTTATTAGTCGCCCCTTACAAGAGGAAGGGCCTTCTTGCCTCGGCCGTATTCTTATCTCTGCAAGCCAAACAGACACAAACATATACACACACACGCACACACACGCACACACGCACACACACACATACACTCTTCACCTCTCGACTCCTACCCATTAGTTGCCTCTTAACGACAGGCAGTGACTTCTTGCCACGGCCGAGTTCTCATCTCTGCGAGCCGACCGGACACACACACACACTGACACACACATACACACACACACTCACACACGCACGCACACACGCACACACACATACACTCTTCACCTCTCGACTCCTACCCATTATTCTCCTCTTACGACAGGCAGGGACTTCTTGCCACGGCCGTGTTTTTATCTCTGCAAGCCAAACGGACACACACACACACACGAACACACACACACACGCACACGCACACGCACACGCACACGCACACACTCTCTACCTCTCGACTCCCATCCATTAGTCGCCTCTTACGACAGGCATGGCCTTCTTGCCACCGCTTTTTTCTTATCTCTGCGAGCGAAGGGACACACACACACATACACACACACACACTCACACACACACACGCACATACGCACGCACACACGCACACACACATACATTCTTCACCTCTCTAATCCTACCTATTAGTCGCCTCTCACGACAGGCAGGGCCTTCTTGCCTCGGCCGTGTTCTTATTTCTGCAAGACGAACGGACACACACACACATACTTACACACGCACACACGCACGCACACACGCACACACACATACACTCTTCACCTCTCGACTCCTACCCATTAGTCGCCTCTTAACGACAGGCAGTGCCTTCTTGCCACGGCCGTGTTCTCATCTCTGCGAGCCGACCGGACACACACACACACTGACACACACACATACACACACACACTCACACACGCACGCACACACGCACACACATACATACACTCTTCACCTCTCGACTCCTACCCATTATTCTCCTCTTACGACAGGCAGGGACTTCTTGCCACAGCCGTGTTCTTATCTCTGCCAGCCAAACGGACACACACACACGCACACACACACACACGCACACGCACCCGCACACGCACACACTCTCCACCTCTCGACTCCTATCCATTAGTCGCCTCTTACGACAGGCATGGCCTTCTTGCCACCGCTTTTTTCTTATCTCTGCGAGCGAAGGGACACACACACACACATACACACACACATTCACACACACATGCACACACGCACGCACACACGCACACACACATACACTCACACACACACAAACACGCACATACGCACACACATACATTCTTCACCTCTCTAATCCTACCTATTAGTCGCCTCTCACGACAGGCAGGGCCTTCTTGCCTCGGCTGTATTCTTATCTCTGCAAGCCAAACAGACACACACACATACACACACACTTACACACGCACACACACGCACACACGCACACACGCACACACACACATACACTCTTCACCTCTCGACTCCTACCAATTAGTCGCCACTTACGACAGGCAGGGCCTTCTTGCCTCGGCCGTATTCTTATCTCTGCAAGCCGAACGGACACACACACACTCACACACACACGCACGCACACACGCACACACACGCACACACACACACACACACAAATACACTCTTCACCTCTCGACTCCTACCCATTAGTCGCCACTTACGACAGGCAGGGCCTTCTTGCCTCGGCCGTATTCTTATCTCTGCAAGCCGAACGGACACACACACACTCACACACACACGCACGCTCACACGCACACACACGCACACACGCACACACACACATACACTCTTCACCTCTCGACTCCTACCTATTAGTCGCCTCTTACGATAGGCAGGGCCTTCTTGCCTCGGTTGTGCTCTTATCTCTGCAAGCCGAACTAACACACACACATACTCACACACGCACACACGCATACACACATACACTCTTCACCTCTCGACTCCTACTTATTAGTCGCCCCTTACAAGAGGCAGGACCTTCTTGCCTCGGCCGTATTCTTATCTCTGCAAGCCAAACAGACACACACACATACACACACACGCACACACACGCACACACGCACACACACACACACATACACTCTTCACCTCTCGACTCCTACCCATTAGTCGCCTCTTAACGACAGGCAGTGCCTTCTTGCCACGGCCGTGTTCTCATCTCTGCGAGTCGACCGGACACACACACACACACTGACACACACACATACACACACACACTCACACACGCACACACATACATACACTCTTCACCTCTCGACTCCTACCCATTATTCTCCTCTTACGAAAGGCAGGGACTTCTTGCCACGGCCGTGTTCTTATCTCTGCAAGCCAAACGGACACACACACACTCACACACCCACACAAGCACACGCACCCGCACACGCACACACTCTCCACCTCTCGACTCCTATCCATTATTCGCCTCTTACGACAGGCATGGCCTTCTTGCCACCGCTTTTTTCTTATCTCTGCGAGCGAAGGGACACACACACACACACATACACACACACACTCACACACACATGCACACACGCACGCACACACGCACACACACATACACTCACACACACAAACACGCACATAAGCACACACATACATTCTTCACCTCTCTAATCCTACCTATTAGTCGCCTCTCACGACAGGCAGGGCCTTCTTGCCTCGGCCGTATTCTTATCTCTGCAAGCCAAACAGACACACACACATACACACACACTTACACACGCACACACACGCACACACGCACACACACACATACACTCTTCACCTCTCGACTCCTACCAATTAGTCGCCACTTACGACAGGCAGGGCCTTCTTGCCGCGGCCGTATTCTTATCTCTGCAAGCCGAACGGACACACACACACTTACACACACACGCACGCACACACGCACACACACGCACGCACACACACACAAATACACTCTTCACCTCTCGACTCCTACTCATTAGTCGCCACTTACGACAGGCAGGGCCTTCTTGCCTCGGCTGTATTCTTATCTCTGCAAGCCGAACGGACGCACACACTCACACACACACGCACGCACACACGCACACACACGCACACACGCACACACACACATACACTCTTTACCTCTCGACTCCTACCAATTAGTCGCCTCTTACGATAGGCAGGGCCTTCTTGCCTCGGTTGTGCTCTTATCTCTGCAAGCCGAACTAACAAACACACATACTCACACACGCACACACGCACACACGCATACACACATACACTCTTCACCTCTCGACTCCTACTTATTAGTCGCCCCTTACAAGAGGAAGGGCCTTCTTGCCTCGGCCGTATTCTTATCTCTGCAAGCCAAACAGACACAAACATATACACACACACGCACACACACGCACACACGCACACACACACATACACTCTTCACCTCTCGACTCCTACCCATTAGTTGCCTCTTAACGACAGGCAGTGACTTCTTGCCACGGCCGAGTTCTCATCTCTGCGAGCCGACCGGACACACACACACACTGACACACACATACACACACACACTCACACACGCACGCACACACGCACACACACATACACTCTTCACCTCTCGACTCCTACCCATTATTCTCCTCTTACGACAGGCAGGGACTTCTTGCCACGGCCGTGTTTTTATCTCTGCAAGCCAAACGGACACACACACACACACGAACACACACACACACGCACACGCACACGCACACGCACACGCACACACTCTCTACCTCTCGACTCCCATCCATTAGTCGCCTCTTACGACAGGCATGGCCTTCTTGCCACCGCTTTTTTCTTATCTCTGCGAGCGAAGGGACACACACACACATACACACACACACACTCACACACACACACGCACATACGCACGCACACACGCACACACACATACATTCTTCACCTCTCTAATCCTACCTATTAGTCGCCTCTCACGACAGGCAGGGCCTTCTTGCCTCGGCCGTGTTCTTATTTCTGCAAGACGAACGGACACACACACACATACTTACACACGCACACACGCACGCACACACGCACACACACATACACTCTTCACCTCTCGACTCCTACCCATTAGTCGCCTCTTAACGACAGGCAGTGCCTTCTTGCCACGGCCGTGTTCTCATCTCTGCGAGCCGACCGGACACACACACACACTGACACACACACATACACACACACACTCACACACGCACGCACACACGCACACACATACATACACTCTTCACCTCTCGACTCCTACCCATTATTCTCCTCTTACGACAGGCAGGGACTTCTTGCCACAGCCGTGTTCTTATCTCTGCCAGCCAAACGGACACACACACACGCACACACACACACACGCACACGCACCCGCACACGCACACACTCTCCACCTCTCGACTCCTATCCATTAGTCGCCTCTTACGACAGGCATGGCCTTCTTGCCACCGCTTTTTTCTTATCTCTGCGAGCGAAGGGACACACACACACACATACACACACACATTCACACACACATGCACACACGCACGCACACACGCACACACACATACACTCACACACACACAAACACGCACATACGCACACACATACATTCTTCACCTCTCTAATCCTACCTATTAGTCGCCTCTCACGACAGGCAGGGCCTTCTTGCCTCGGCTGTATTCTTATCTCTGCAAGCCAAACAGACACACACACATACACACACACTTACACACGCACACACACGCACACACGCACACACACATACACTCTTCACCTTTCGACTCCTACCAATTAGTCGCCACTTACGACAGGCAGGGCCTTCTTGCCGCGGCGGTATTCTTATCTATGCAAGCCGAACGGACACACACACACTCACACACACACGCACGCACACACGCACACACACGCACACACACACACAAATAAACTCTTCACCTCTCGACTCCTACCCATTAGTCGCCACTTACGACAGGCAGGGCCTTCTTGGCTCGGCCGTATTCTTATCTCTGCAAGCCGAACGGACGCACACACTCACACACACACGCACGCACACACGCACACACACGCACACACGCACACACACATATACACTCTTCACCTCTCGACTCCTACCAATTAGTCGCCACTTACGACAGGCAGGGCCTTCTTGCCTCGGCCGTATTCTTATCTCTGCAAGCCGAACGGACACACACACATACTCACACACACACGCACGCTCACACGCACACACACGCACACACACATACACTCTTCACCTCTCGACTCCTACCTATTAGTCGCCTCTTACGATAGGCAGGGCCTTCTTGCCTCGGTTGTGCTCTTATCTCTGCAAGCCGAACTAACAAACACACATACTCACACACGCACACACGCACACACGCATACACACATACACTCTTCACCTCTCGACTCCTACTTATTAGTCGCCCCTTACAAGAGGCAGGGCCTTCTTGCCTCGGCCGTATTCTTATCTCTGCAAGCCAAACAGACACAAACATACACACACACACACGCACACACACGCACACACGCACACACACACACACACACATACACTCTTCACCTCTCGACTACTACCCATTAGTTGCCTCTTAACGACAGGCAGTGCCTTCTTGCCACGGCCGTGTTCTCATCTCTGCGAGCCGACCGGACACACACACACACTGACACACACACATACACACACACACTCACACACGCACGCACACACGCACACACACATACACTCTTCACCTCTCGACTCCTACCCATTATTCTCCTCTTACGACAGGCAGGGACTTCTTGCCACGGCCGTGTTTTTATCTCTGCAAGCCAAACGGACACACACACGCACACACACACACACGCACACGCACACGCACACGCACACGCACACACTCTCCACCTCTCGACTCCTATCCATTAGTCGCCTCTTACGACAGGCATGGCCTTCTTGCCACCGCTTTTTTCTTATCTCTGCGAGCGAACGGACACACACACACACATACACACACACACTCACACACACACACGCACATACGCACGCACACACGCACACACACATACATTCTTCACCTCTCTAATCCTACCTATTAGTCGCCTCTCACGACAGGCAGGGCCTTCTTGCCTCGGCCGTGTTCTTATTTCTGCAAGACGAACGGACACAGACACACATACTTACACACGGACACACGCACGCACACACGCACACACACATACACTCACACACACACAAACACGTACACACGCACACACACATACATTCTTCACCTCTCGACTCCTACCTATTAGTCGACTCTTACGATAGGCAGGGCCTTCTTGCCTTGGGGGTGTTCTTATCTCTGCAAGCCGAACGGACACACACACATACTCACACACTCACACACACACGCACACACGCACACACACATACACTCTTCACCTCTCGACTCCTACCTATTAGTCGCCTATTACGATAGGCAGGGCCTGCTTGCCTCGGTCGTGTTCTTATTTCTGCAAGCCGAACTAATACACACACATACTCACACACGCACACACACACGCACACACGCACACACACACACATACACTCTTCACCTCTCGACTCCTACTTATTAGTCGCCCATTACAAGAGGCAGGGCCTTCTTGCCTCTGCCGTATTTTTATCTCTGCAAGCCAAAGAGACACACACACATACACACACACTTACACACGCACCCACACGCACACGCACACGCACACACTCTTCACCTCTCGACTCCTATCCATTAGTCGCCTCTTAAGACAGGCAGGGCCTTCTTGCCACGGACGTATACCTATCTCTGCGAGCCGAACGGACACACACACACACACACTTGCACACATACACACATACACGCTTCACCTCTCGACTCCTACCCATTAGTCGCTCCTTACAGCAAGCATGGCCTTCTTGCCACGGACGTATTCTTATCTCTGCAAGCCAAACAGACACACACACATACACACACACGCACACACACGCACACACGCACACACACACATACACTCTTCACCTCTCGACTCCTACCCATTAGTCGCCTCTTAACGACAGGCAGTGCCTTCTTGCCACGGCCGTGTTCTCATCTCTGCGAGCCGACCGGACACACACACACACACTGACACACACACATACACACACACACTCACACACGCACGCACACACGCACACACATACATACACTCTTCACCTCTCGACTCCTACCCATTATTCTCCTCTTACGACAGGCAGGGACTTCTTGCCACGGCCGTTTTCTTATCTCTGCAAGCCAAACGGACACACACACACTCACACACCCACACACGCACACGCACCCGCACACGCACACACTCTCCACCTCTCGACTCCTATCCATTAGTCGCCTCTTACGACAGGCATGGCCTTCTTGCCACCGCTTTTTTCTTATCTCTGCGAGCGAAGGGACACACACACACACACATACACACACACACTCACACACACATGCACACACGCACGCACACACGCACACACACATTCACTCACACACACAAACACGCACATAAGCACACACATACATTCTTCACCTCTCTAATCCTACCTATTAGTCGCCTCTCACGACAGGCAGGGCCTTCTTGCCTCGGCCGTATTCTTATCTCTGCAAGCCAAACAGACACACACACATACACACACACTTACACACGCACACACACGCACACACGCACACACACACACACAAATAAACTCTTCACCTCTCGACTCCTACCCATTAGTCGCCACTTACGACAGGCAGGGCCTTCTTGCCTCGGCCGTATTCTTATCTCTGCAAGCCGAACGGACACACACACATACTCACACACACACGCACGCTCACACGCACACACACGCACACACGCACACACACATACACTCTTCACCTCTCGACTCCTACCTATTAGTCGCCTCTTACGATAGGCAGGGCCTTCTTGCCTCGGTTGTGCTCTTATCTCTGCAAGCCGAACTAACAAACACACATACTCACACACGCACACACGCACACACGCATACACACATACACTCTTCACCTCTCGACTCCTACTTATTAGTCGCCCCTTACAAGAGGCAGGGCCTTCTTGCCTCGGCCGTATTCTTATCTCTGCAAGCCAAACAGACACAAACATACACACACACACACACGCACACACACGCACACACGCACACTCACACACACATACACTCTTCACCTCTCGACTCCTACCCATTAGTCGCCTCTTACGACAGGCAGGGCCTTCTTGCCACGGCCGTGTTCGTATCTCTGCGAGCCGACCGGACACACACACACACTGACACACACACATACACACACACACTCACACACGCACGCACACACGCACACACACATACACTCTTCACCTCTCGACTCCTACCCATTATTCTCCTCTTACGACAGGCAGGGACTTCTTGCCACGGCCGTGTTTTTATCTCTGCAAGCCAAACGGACACACACACACACACGAACACACACACACACGCACACGCACACGCACACGCAAACGCACACACTCTCTACCTCTCGACTCCCATCCATTAGTCGCCTCTTACGACAGGCATGGCCTTCTTGCCACCGCTTTTTTCTTATCTCTGCGAGCGAAGGGACACACACACACACATACACACACACACACTCACACACACACGCACATACGCACGCACACACGCACACACACATACATTCTTCACCTCTCTAATCCTACCTATTAGTCGCCTCTCACGACAGGCAGGGCCTTCTTGCCTCGGCCGTGTTCTTATTTCTGCAAGACGAACGGACACACACACACATACTTACACACGCACACACGCACGCACACACGCACACACACATACACTCTTCACCTCTCGACTCCTACCCATTAGTCGCCTCTTAACGACAGGCAGTGCCTTCTTGCCACGGCCGTGTTCTCATCTCTGCGAGCCGACCGGACACACACACACACTGACACACACACATACACACACACACTCACACACGCACGCACACACGCACACACATACATACACTCTTCACCTCTCGACTCCTACCCATTATTCTCCTCTTACGACAGGCAGGGACTTCTTGCCACAGCCGTGTTCTTATTTCTGCCAGCCAAACGGACACACACACACGCACACACACACACACGCACACGCACCCGCACACGCACACACTCTCCACCTTTCGACTCCTATCCATTAGTCGCCTCTTACGACAGGCATGGCCTTCTTGCCACCGCTTTTTTCTTATCTCTGCGAGCGAAGGGACACACACACACACATACACACACACATTCACACACACATGCACACACGCACGCACACACGCACACACACATACACTCACACACACACAAACACGCACATACGCACACACATACATTCTTCACCTCTCTAATCCTACCTATTAGTCGCCTCTCACGACAGGCAGGGCCTTCTTGCCTCGGCTGTATTCTTATCTCTGCAAGCCAAACAGACACACACACATACACACACACTTACACACGCACACACACGCACACACGCACACACACATACACTCTTCACCTTTCGACTCCTACCAATTAGTCGCCACTTACGACAGGCAGGGCCTTCTTGCCGCGGCCGTATTCTTATCTCTGCAAGCCGAACGGACACACACACACTCACACACACACGCACGCACACACGCACACACACGCACACACACACACACACAAATAAACTCTTCACCTCTCGACTCCTACCCATTAGTCGCCACTTACGACAGGCAGGGCCTTCTTGCCTCGGCCGTATTCTTATCTCTGCAAGCCGAACGGACACACACACACTCACACACACACGCACGCACACACGCACACACACGCACACACACACACACAAATAAACTCTTCACCTCTCGACTCCTATCCATTAGCCGCCTCTTAAGACAGGTAGGGCCTTCTTGCCACGGCCGTAATCTTATCTCTGCGAGCCGAGCGGACAAACACACACACTCACACACACACACACACATACACTCTTCACCTCTCGACCCCTACCTTTTAGTTGCCTCTTACGAGAGGCAGGGCCTTCTTGCCCCGGCCGTATTCATATCTCTGCAAGCCGAACGGACACACACACTCATACACACACACTCACACACGCACAAACACACGCACACACACATACACTTTTCACCTCTCGACTCCTACTTATTAGTCGCCCACTTTTCACCTCTCGACTCCTACTTATTAGTCGCCCACTCTTCGCCTCTCGACTCCTATCCAATAGTCGCCCACACACACACACACGCACACACGCACACACACATACACTCACACACACACAAACACGCCCACACGCACACACACATACATTCTTCACCTCTCGACTCCTACCTATTAGTCGCCTCTTACGATAGGCAGGGCCTTCTTGCCTCCGTCGTGTTTTTATCTCTGCAAGCCGAAGTAACACACACACATACTCACACACGCACACACACACGCACACACGCACACACACATACACTTTTCACCTCTCGACTCCTACTTATTAGTCGCCCACTTTTCACCTCTCGACTCCTACTTATTAGTCGCCCACTCTTCGCCTCTCGACTCCTATCCATTAGTCGCCCACACACACACACACGCACACACGCACACACACGCACCCACGCACACGCACACGCACACGCACACGCACACGCACACACTCTCCACCTCTCGACTCCTATCGATTAGCCGCCTCTTAAGACAGGTAGGGCCTTCTTGCCACGGCCGTAATCTTATCTCTGCGAGCCGAGCGGACAAACACACACACTCACACACACACACACACATACACTCTTCACCTCTCGACCCCTACCTTTTAGTCGCCTCTTACGATAGGCAGGGCCTTCTTGCCTCGGTCGTGTTTTTATCTCTGCAAGCCGAACTAACACACACACATACTCACACACGCACACACACACGCACACACGCACACACACATACACTTTTCACCTCTCGACTCCTACTTATTAGTCGCCCACTTTTCACCTCTCGACTCCTACTTATTAGTCGCCCACTCTTCGCCTCTCGACTCCTATCCATTAGTCGCCCACACACACACACACACGCACACACGCACACACACGCACCCACGCACACGCACACGCACACGCACACGCACACGCACACACTCTCCACCTCTCGACTCCTATCCATTAGCCGCCTCTTAAGACAGGTAGGGCCTTCTTGCCACGGCCGTAATTTATCTCTGCGAGCCGAGCGGACAAACACACACACGCACACACGCACACAAACATACACTCTTCACCTCTCGACTCCTACCCATTAGTCGCCTCTTACGACAGGCAAGGCCTTCTTGCCTCGGCCGTATTCTTATCTCTGCAAGCCGAACGGACACATACACACGCACACACACGCACACACACAAAAACACTTTTCACCTCTCGACTCCTACCCATTAGTTGCCTCTTACGACAGGCATGGCCTTCTTGCCTCGGCCGTATTCTAATCTCTGCGAGCCGAATGGACACACACATACATACACACACACTTACACACGCACAAACACACACACACCCACACACGCACACACACACACACATACACTATTCACCTTTCGACTCCTACCTATTAGTCGCCCCTTACAAGAGAGAGGGCCTTCTTGCCTCGGCCGTATTCTTATCTCTGCAAGCCAAACAGACACACACACATACACACACACTTACACACGCACACACACGCACACACGCACACACACACATACACTCTTCACCTCTCGACTCCTACCAATTAGTCGCCACTTACGACAGGCAGGGCCTTCTTGCCTCGGCCGTATTCTTATCTCTGCAAGCCGAACGGACACACTCACACTCACACACACACGCACGCACACACGCACACACACGCACACACACACACACACACACACACAAATACACTCTTCACCTCTCGACTCCTACCCATTAGTCGCCACTTACGACAGGCAGGGCCTTCTTGCCTCGGCCGTATTCTTATCTCTGCAAGCCGAACGGACACACACACACTCACACACACACGCACGCTCACACGCACACACACGCACACACGCACACACACACATACACTCTTCACCTCTCGACTCCTACCTATTAGTCGCCTCTTACGATAGGCAGGGCCTTCTTGCCTCAGTTGTGCTCTTATCTCTGCAAGCCGAACTAACACACACACATACTCACACACGCACACACGCATACACACATACACTCTTCACCTCTCGACTCCTGCTTATTAGTCGCCCCTTACAAGAGGCAGGACCTTCTTGCCTCGGCCGTATTCTTATCTCTGCAAGCCAAACAGACACACACACATACACACACACGCACACACACGCACACACGCACACACACACACACATACACTCTTCACCTCTCGACTCCTACCCATTAGTCGCCTCTTAACGACAGGCAGTGCCTTCTTGCCACGGCCGTGTTCTCATCTCTGCGAGCCGACCGGACACACACACACACACTGACACACACACATACACACACACACTCACACACGCACACACATACATACACTCTTCACCTCTCGACTCCTACCCATTATTCTCCTCTTACGAAAGGCAGGGACTTCTTGCCACGGCCGTGTTCTTATCTCTGCAAGCCAAACGGACACACACACACTCACACACCCACACAAGCACACGCACCCGCACACGCACACACTCTCCACCTCTCGACTCCTATCCATTATTCGCCTCTTACGACAGGCATGGCCTTCTTGCCACCGCTTTTTTCTTATCTCTGCGAGCGAAGGGACACACACACACACACACATACACACACACACTCACACACACATGCACACACGCACGCACACACGCACACACACATACACTCACACACACAAACACGCACATAAGCACACACATACATTCTTCACCTCTCTAATCCTACCTATTAGTCGCCTCTCACGACAGGCAGGGCCTTCTTGCCTCGGCCGTATTCTTATCTCTGCAAGCCAAACAGACACACACACTTACACACACACACGCACGCACACACGCACACACACGCACGCACACACACACAAATACACTCTTCACCTCTCGACTCCTACTCATTAGTCGCCACTTACGACAGGCAGGGCCTTCTTGCCTCGGCTGTATTCTTATCTCTGCAAGCCGAACGGACGCACACACTCACACACACACGCACGCACACACGCACACACACGCACACACGCACACACACACATACACTCTTTACCCCTCGACTCCTACCAATTAGTCGCCTCTTACGATAGGCAGGGCCTTCTTGCCTCGGTTGTGCTCTTATCTCTGCAAGCCGAACTAACAAACACACATACTCACACACGCACACACGCACACACGCATACACACATACACTCTTCACCTCTCGACTCCTACTTATTAGTCGCCCCTTACAAGAGGAAGGGCCTTCTTGCCTCGGCCGTATTCTTATCTCTGCAAGCCAAACAGACACAAACATATACACACACACGCACACACACGCACACACGCACACACACACATACACTCTTCACCTCTCGACTCCTACCCATTAGTTGCCTCTTAACGACAGGCAGTGACTTCTTGCCACGGCCGAGTTCTCATCTCTGCGAGCCGACCGGACACACACACACACTGACACACACATACACACACACACTCACACACGCACGCACACACGCACACACACATACACTCTTCACCTCTCGACTCCTACCCATTATTCTCCTCTTACGACAGGCAGGGACTTCTTGCCACGGCCGTGTTTTTATCTCTGCAAGCCAAACGGACACACACACACACACGAACACACACACACACGCACACGCACACGCACACGCACACGCACACACTCTCTACCTCTCGACTCCCATCCATTAGTCGCCTCTTACGACAGGCATGGCCTTCTTGCCACCGCTTTTTTCTTATCTCTGCGAGCGAAGGGACACACACACATACACACACACACACTCACACACACACACGCACATACGCACGCACACACGCACACACACATACATTCTTCACCTCTCTAATCCTACCTATTAGTCGCCTCTCACGACAGGCAGGGCCTTCTTGCCTCGGCCGTGTTCTTATTTCTGCAAGACGAACGGACACACACACACATACTTACACACGCACACACGCACGCACACACGCACACACACATACACTCTTCACCTCTCGACTCCTACCCATTAGTCGCCTCTTAACGACAGGCAGTGCCTTCTTGCCAAGGCCGTGTTCTCATCTCTGCGAGCCGACCGGACACACACACACACTGACACACACACATACACACACACACTCACACACGCACGCACACACGCACACACATACATACACTCTTCACCTCTCGACTCCTACCCATTATTCTCCTCTTACGACAGGCAGGGACTTCTTGCCACGGCCGTGTTCTTATCTCTGCAAGCCGAACGGACACACACACACGCACACACAAACACACACACACACACGCACACACGCACACACACGCACCCACGCACACGCACACGCACACGCACACGCACACACTCTCCACCTCTCGACTCCTATCCATTAGCCGCCTCTTAAGACAGGTAGGGCCTTCTTGCCACGGCCGTAATCTTATCTCTGCGAGCCGAGCGGACAAACACACACTCACACACACACACACACACATACACTCTTCACCTCTCGACCCCTACCTTTTAGTCGCCTCTTACGAGAGGCAGGGCCTTCTTGCCCCGGCCGTATTCATATCTCTGCAAGCCGAACGGACACACACACTCATACACACACACTCACACACGCACAAACACACATACACGCACACACGCACACAAACATACACTCTTCACCTCTCGACTCCTACCCATTAGTCGCCTCTTACGACAGGCAAGGCCTTCTTGCCTCGGCCGTATTCTTATCTCTGCAAGCCGAACGGACACATACACACGCACACACACGCACACACACAAAAACACTTTTCACCTCTCGACTCCTACCCATTAGTTGCCTCTTACGACAGGCATGGCCTTCTTGCCACGGCCGTGTTCGTATCTCTGCGAGCCGACTGGACACACACACTCACACACACAAATACACACACACACACTCACACATGCACACACACGCACACACGCACACTCACACACACATACACTCTTCACCTCTCGACTCCTACCCATTAGTCGCCTCTTACGACAGGCAGGGCCTTCTTGCCACGGCCGTGTTCGTATCTGTGCGAGCCGACTGGACACACACACTCACACACACAAATACACACACACACTCACACATGCACACACACGCACACACGCACACTCACACACACATACACTCTTCACCTCTCGACTTCTACCCATTAGTCGCCTCTTACGACAGGCAGGGCCTTCTTGCCACGGCCGTGTTCTTATCTCTGCGAGCCGACTGGACACACACACACTCACACACACAAATACACACACACTCACACACGCACACACACGCACACTCACACACACATACACTCTTCACCACTCGACTCCTACCCATTAGTCGCCTCTTACGACAGGCAGGGCCTTCTTGCCACGGCCGTGTTCGTATCTCTGCGAGCCGACTGGACACACACACTCACACACACAAATACACACACACACTCACACATGCACACACACGCACACTCACACACACATACACTCTTCACCTCTCGACTCCTACCCATTAGTCGCCTCTTACGACAGGCAGGGCCTTCTTGCCACGGCCGTGTTCTTATCTCTGCGAGCCGACTGGACACACACACAATCACACACACAAATACACACACACACTCACACACGCACACACACGCACACTCACACACACATACACTCTTCACCTCTCGACTCCTACCCATTAGTCGCCTCTTACGAAAGGCAGGGCCTTCTTTCCACGGCCGTGTTCTTTTCTCTGAGAGCCGACTGGACACACACACACACTCACACACGCACACACACGCACACACGCACTTACACACATACACTCTTCACCTCTCGACTCCTACGCATTAGTCGCCGCTTACGACAGGCAGGGCCTTCTTGGCACGGACGTGTCCTTATCACTGCGAGCCGACCGGACACACACACTCACACACGCACACACACACGCACACACGCACACACACACGTACACTCTTCACCTCTCGACTCCTACCCATTAGTTGCCTCTTACGACAGGCATGGCCTTCTTGCCTCGGCCGTATTCTAATCTCTGCGAGCCGAATGGACACGCATACATACACACACACACACTTACACACGCACAAACACACACACACCCACACACGCACACACACACACACATACACTCTTCACCTCTCGACTCCTACCAATTAGTCGCCACTTATGACAGGCAGGGCCCTCTTGCCTTGGCCGTATTCTTATCTCTGCAAGCCGAACGGACACATACACACTCACACACACAAGCACGCACACACGCACACACACGCACACACACAAAAACACTTTTCACCTCTCGACTCCTACCAATTAGTCGCCACTTACGACAGGCAGGGCATTCTTGCCTCGGCCGTATTCTAATCTCTGCAAGCCGAACGGACATATACACACTCACACACACACGCACGCACACCCGCACACACACGCACACAAACACACAAATACATTCTTCACCTCTCGACTCCTACCCATTAGTCGCCCCTTACGACAGGCATTGCCTTGTTGCCTCGGCCGTATTCTAATCTCTGCGAGCCGAATGGACACACACAAACATACACACACACACTTACACACGCACAAACACACACACACCCACACACGCACACACTCACGTACTCTCTTCACCTCTCGACTCCTACCCATTAGTCGCCTCTTACGACAGGCAGGGACTTCTTGCCACGGCCGTGTTCTTATCCCTGCAAGCCGAACGGACACACACACACGCACACACAAACACACGCACACAGGCACACACGCACACACGCACACACGCACACGCACACATTCTCCACCTCTCGATTCCTATCCATTAGTCGCCTCTTAAGACAGGCAGGGCCTTCTTGCCACGGACGTATTCTTATCTCTGCGAGCCGAAAGGACACACACACACACACGCACACACAAACACACGCACACAGGCACACACGCACACACGCACACGTACACGCACACGCACACACTCTCCACCTCTCGACTAATATCCATTAGTCGCCTCTTAAGACAGGCAGGGCGTTCTTGCCTCGGCCGTATTCTTATCTCTGCAAGCCAAACGGACACACACACACACATACACACACACATACTCACACATGCACAAACACACGCACACACACAAAGACACATACACTCTTCACCTCTCGACTCCTATTCATTAGTCGCCTCTTACGACAGGCAGGGACTTCTTGCCACGGCCGTGTTCTTATCTTTGCGAGCCGAACGGACACACACACATACACACACACGCACACACACGCACACACGCACCCACACACATACTCTCTTCACCTCTCGACTCCTACTTATTAGTCGCCCACTCTTCACATCTCGACTCCTACCCATTAGTCGCCCCGTACGATTTGCATCGCCTTCTTGCCACGGCTGTTTTCTTATCTCTGCGAGCCGAAGGGACACACACACATACATACACACACACTCACAAACACACACACACACACACACGCACGCGCACACGCACATACACATACACTCACACACACAAACACGCCCACACGCACACACACATACATTCTTCACCTCTCGACTCCTACCTATTAGTCGCCTCTTACGATAGGCAGGGCCTTCTTGCCTTGGCCGTGTTCTTATCACTGCAAGCCGAACGGACACACACACATACTCACACACGCACACACACATACACTTTTCACCTCTCGACTCCTACTTATTAGTCGCCCACTCTTCGCCTCTCGACTCCTATCCATTAGTCGCCCCGTACGATTTGCATCGCTTTCTTGCCACGGCTGTTTTCTTATCTCTGCGAGCCGAAGGGACACACACACATACATACACACACACTCACAAACACACACACACACACGCACGCACACACGCACACACACATACACTCACACACACACAAACACGCCCACACGCACACACACATACATTCTTCACCTCTCGACTCCTACCTATTAGTCGCCTCTTACGATAGGCAGGGCCTTCTTGCCTCGGTCGTGTTTTTATCTCTGCAAGCCGAACTAACACACACACATACTCACACACGCACACACACACGCACACACGCACACACACATACACTTTTCACCTCTCGACTCCTACTTATTAGTCGCCCACTTACCACCTCTCGACTCCTACTTATTAGTCGCCCACTCTCCACCTCTCGACTCCTATCCATTAGCCGCCTCTTAAGACAGGTAGGGCCTTCTTGCCACGGCCGTAATCTTATCTCTGCGAGCCGAGCGGACAAACACACACACTCACACACACACACATACACTCTTCACCTCTCGACCCCTACCTTTTAGTTGCCTCTTACGAGAGGCAGGGCCTTCTTGCCCCGGCCGTATTCATATCTCTGCAAGCCGAACGGACACACACACTCATACACACACACTCACACACGCACAAACACACGCACACACACATACACTTTTCACCTCTCGACTCCTACTTATTAGTCGCCCACTTTTCACCTCTCGACTCCTACTTATTAGTCGCCCACTCTTCGCCTCTCGACTCCTATCCATTAGTCGCCCACACACACACACACGCACACACGCACACACACATACACTCACACACACACAAACACGCCCACACGCACACACACATACATTCTTCACCTCTCGACTCCTACCTATTAGTCGCCTCTTACGATAGGCAGGGCCTTCTTGCCTCGGTCGTGTTTTTATCTCTGCAAGCCGAAGTAACACACACACATACTCACACACGCACACACACACGCACACACGCACACACACATACACTTTTCACCTCTCGACTCCTACTTATTAGTCGCCCACTTTTCACCTCTCGACTCCTACTTATTAGTCGCCCACTCTTCGCCTCTCGACTCCTATCCATTAGTCGCCCACACACACACACACGCACACACGCACACACACGCACCCACGCACACGCACACGCACACGCACACGCACACGCACACACTCTCCACCTCTCGACTCCTATCCATTAGCCGCCTCTTAAGACAGGTAGGGCCTTCTTGCCACGGCCGTAATCTTATCTCTGCGAGCCGAGCGGACAAACACACACACTCACACACACACACACACACACATACACTCTTCACCTCTCGACCCCTACCTTTTAGTCGCCTCTTACGATAGGCAGGGCCTTCTTGCCTCGGTCGTGTTTTTATCTCTGCAAGCCGAACTAACACACACATACTCACACACGCACACACACACGCACACACGCACACACACATACACTTTTCACCTCTCGACTCCTACTTATTAGTCGCCCACTTTTCACCTCTCGACTCCTACTTATTAGTCGCCCACTCTTCGCCTCTCGACTCCTATCCATTAGTCGCCCACACACACACACACACGCACACACGCACACACACGCACCCACGCACACGCACACGCACACGCACACGCACACGTACACACTCTCCACCTCTCGACTCCTATCCATTAGCCGCCTCTTAAGACAGGTAGGGCCTTCTTGCCACGGCCGTAATTTATCTCTGCGAGCCGAGCGGACAAACACACACACGCACACACGCACACAAACATACACTCTTCACCTCTCGACTCCTACCCATTAGTCGCCTCTTACGACAGGCAAGGCCTTCTTGCCTCGGCCGTATTCTTATCTCTGCAAGCCGAACGGACACATACACACGCACACACACGCACACACACAAAAACACTTTTCACCTCTCGACTCCTACCCATTAGTTGCCTCTTACGACAGGCATGGCCTTCTTGCCTCGGCCGTATTCTAATCTCTGCGAGCCGAATGGACACACACATACATACACACACACTTACACACGCACAAACACACACACACCCACACACGCACACACACACACACATACACTATTCACCTTTCGACTCCTACCTATTAGTCGCCCCTTACAAGAGAGAGGGCCTTCTTGCCTCGGCCGTATTCTTATCTCTGCAAGCCAAACAGACACACACACATACACACACACTTACACACGCACACACACGCACACACGCACACACACACATACACTCTTCACCTCTCGACTCCTACCAATTAGTCGCCACTTACGACAGGCAGGGCCTTCTTGCCTCGGCCGTATTCTTATCTCTGCAAGCCGAACGGACACACACACACTCACACACACACGCACGCACACACGCACACACACGCACACACACACACACACACAAATACACTCTTCACCTCTCGACTCCTACCCATTAGTCGCCACTTACGACAGGCAGGGCCTTCTTGCCTCGGCCGTATTCTTATCTCTGCAAGCCGAACGGACACACACACACTCACACACACACGCACGCTCACACGCACACACACGCACACACGCACACACACACATACACTCTTCACCTCTCGACTCCTACCTATTAGTCGCCTCTTACGATAGGCAGGGCCTTCTTGCCTCGGTTGTGCTCTTATCTCTGCAAGCCGAACTAACACACACACATACTCACACACGCACACACGCATACACACATACACTCTTCACCTCTCGACTCCTACTTATTAGTCGCCCCTTACAAGAGGCAGGACCTTCTTGCCTCGGCCGTATTCTTATCTCTGCAAGCCAAACAGACACACACACATACACACACACGCACACACACGCACACACGCACACACACACACACATACACTCTTCACCTCTCGACTCCTACCCATTAGTCGCCTCTTAACGACAGGCAGTGCCTTCTTGCCACGGCCGTGTTCTCATCTCTGCGAGTCGACCGGACACACACACACACACTGACACACACACATACACACACACACTCACACACGCACACACATACATACACTCTTCACCTCTCGACTCCTACCCATTATTCTCCTCTTACGAAAGGCAGGGACTTCTTGCCACGGCCGTGTTCTTATCTCTGCAAGCCAAACGGACACACACACACTCACACACCCACACAAGCACACGCACCCGCACACGCACACACTCTCCACCTCTCGACTCCTATCCATTATTCGCCTCTTACGACAGGCATGGCCTTCTTGCCACCGCTTTTTTCTTATCTCTGCGAGCGAAGGGACACACACACACACACATACACACACACACTCACACACACATGCACACACGCACGCACACACGCACACACACATACACTCACACACACAAACACGCACATAAGCACACACATACATTCTTCACCTCTCTAATCCTACCTATTAGTCGCCTCTCACGACAGGCAGGGCCTTCTTGCCTCGGCCGTATTCTTATCTCTGCAAGCCAAACAGACACACACACATACACACACACTTACACACGCACACACACGCACACACGCACACACACACATACACTCTTCACCTCTCGACTCCTACCAATTAGTCGCCACTTACGACAGGCAGGGCCTTCTTGCCGCGGCCGTATTCTTATCTCTGCAAGCCGAACGGACACACACACACTCACACACACACGCACGCACACACGCACACACACGCACGCACACACACACAAATACACTCTTCACCTCTCGACTCCTACTCATTAGTCGCCACTTACGACAGGCAGGGCCTTCTTGCCTCGGCTGTATTCTTATCTCTGCAAGCCGAACGGACGCACACACTCACACACACACGCACGCACACACGCACACACACGCACACACGCACACACACACATACACTCTTTACCTCTCGACTCCTACCAATTAGTCGCCTCTTACGATAGGCAGGGCCTTCTTGCCTCGGTTGTGCTCTTATCTCTGCAAGCCGAACTAACAAACACACATACTCACACACGCACACACGCACACACGCATACACACATACACTCTTCACCTCTCGACTCCTACTTATTAGTCGCCCCTTACAAGAGGAAGGGCCTTCTTGCCTCGGCCGTATTCTTATCTCTGCAAGCCAAACAGACACAAACATATACACACACACGCACACACACGCACACACGCACACACACACATACACTCTTCACCTCTCGACTCCTACCCATTAGTTGCCTCTTAACGACAGGCAGTGACTTCTTGCCACGGCCGAGTTCTCATCTCTGCGAGCCGACCGGACACACACACACACTGACACACACATACACACACACACTCACACACGCACGCACACACGCACACACACATACACTCTTCACCTCTCGACTCCTACCCATTATTCTCCTCTTACGACAGGCAGGGACTTCTTGCCACGGCCGTGTTTTTATCTCTGCAAGCCAAACGGACACACACACACACACGAACACACACACACACGCACACGCACACGCACACGCACACGCACACACTCTCTACCTCTCGACTCCCATCCATTAGTCGCCTCTTACGACAGGCATGGCCTTCTTGCCACCGCTTTTTTCTTATCTCTGCGAGCGAAGGGACACACACACACATACACACACACACTCACACACACACACGCACATACGCACGCACACACGCACACACACATACATTCTTCACCTCTCTAATCCTACCTATTAGTCGCCTCTCACGACAGGCAGGGCCTTCTTGCCTCGGCCGTGTTCTTATTTCTGCAAGACGAACGGACACACACACACATACTTACACACGCACACACGCACGCACACACGCACACACACATACACTCTTCACCTCTCGACTCCTACCCATTAGTCGCCTCTTAACGACAGGCAGTGCCTTCTTGCCACGGCCGTGTTCTCATCTCTGCGAGCCGACCGGACACACACACACACTGACACACACACATACACACACACACTCACACACGCACGCACACACGCACACACATACATACACTCTTCACCTCTCGACTCCTACCCATTATTCTCCTCTTACGACAGGCAGGGACTTCTTGCCACAGCCGTGTTCTTATCTCTGCCAGCCAAACGGACACACACACACGCACACACACACACACGCACACGCACCCGCACACGCACACACTCTCCACCTCTCGACTCCTATCCATTAGTCGCCTCTTACGACAGGCATGGCCTTCTTGCCACCGCTTTTTTCTTATCTCTGCGAGCGAAGGGACACACACACACACATACACACACACATTCACACACACATGCACACACGCACGCACACACGCACACACACATACACTCACACACACACAAACACGCACATACGCACACACATACATTCTTCACCTCTCTAATCCTACCTATTAGTCGCCTCTCACGACAGGCAGGGCCTTCTTGCCTCGGCTGTATTCTTATCTCTGCAAGCCAAACAGACACACACACATACACACACACTTACACACGCACACACACGCACACACGCACACACGCACACACACACATACACTCTTCACCTCTCGACTCCTACCAATTAGTCGCCACTTACGACAGGCAGGGCCTTCTTGCCTCGGCCGTATTCTTATCTCTGCAAGCCGAACGGACACACACACACTCACACACACACGCACGCACACACGCACACACACGCACACACACACACACACACAAATACACTCTTCACCTCTCGACTCCTACCCATTAGTCGCCACTTACGACAGGCAGGGCCTTCTTGCCTCGGCCGTATTCTTATCTCTGCAAGCCGAACGGACACACACACACTCACACACACACGCACGCTCACACGCACACACACGCACACACGCACACACACACATACACTCTTCACCTCTCGACTCCTACCTATTAGTCGCCTCTTACGATAGGCAGGGCCTTCTTGCCTCGGTTGTGCTCTTATCTCTGCAAGCCGAACTAACACACACACATACTCACACACGCACACACGCATACACACATACACTCTTCACCTCTCGACTCCTACTTATTAGTCGCCCCTTACAAGAGGCAGGACCTTCTTGCCTCGGCCGTATTCTTATCTCTGCAAGCCAAACAGACACACACACATACACACACACGCACACACACGCACACACGCACACACACACACACATACACTCTTCACCTCTCGACTCCTACCCATTAGTCGCCTCTTAACGACAGGCAGTGCCTTCTTGCCACGGCCGTGTTCTCATCTCTGCGAGTCGACCGGACACACACACACACACTGACACACACACATACACACACACACTCACACACGCACACACATACATACACTCTTCACCTCTCGACTCCTACCCATTATTCTCCTCTTACGAAAGGCAGGGACTTCTTGCCACGGCCGTGTTCTTATCTCTGCAAGCCAAACGGACACACACACACTCACACACCCACACAAGCACACGCACCCGCACACGCACACACTCTCCACCTCTCGACTCCTATCCATTATTCGCCTCTTACGACAGGCATGGCCTTCTTGCCACCGCTTTTTTCTTATCTCTGCGAGCGAAGGGACACACACACACACACATACACACACACACTCACACACACATGCACACACGCACGCACACACGCACACACACATACACTCACACACACAAACACGCACATAAGCACACACATACATTCTTCACCTCTCTAATCCTACCTATTAGTCGCCTCTCACGACAGGCAGGGCCTTCTTGCCTCGGCCGTATTCTTATCTCTGCAAGCCAAACAGACACACACACATACACACACACTTACACACGCACACACACGCACACACGCACACACACACATACACTCTTCACCTCTCGACTCCTACCAATTAGTCGCCACTTACGACAGGCAGGGCCTTCTTGCCGCGGCCGTATTCTTATCTCTGCAAGCCGAACGGACACACACACACTCACACACACACGCACGCACACACGCACACACACGCACGCACACACACACAAATACACTCTTCACCTCTCGACTCCTACTCATTAGTCGCCACTTACGACAGGCAGGGCCTTCTTGCCTCGGCTGTATTCTTATCTCTGCAAGCCGAACGGACGCACACACTCACACACACACGCACGCACACACGCACACACACGCACACACGCACACACACACATACACTCTTTACCTCTCGACTCCTACCAATTAGTCGCCTCTTACGATAGGCAGGGCCTTCTTGCCTCGGTTGTGCTCTTATCTCTGCAAGCCGAACTAACAAACACACATACTCACACACGCACACACGCACACACGCATACACACATACACTCTTCACCTCTCGACTCCTACTTATTAGTCGCCCCTTACAAGAGGAAGGGCCTTCTTGCCTCGGCCGTATTCTTATCTCTGCAAGCCAAACAGACACAAACATATACACACACACGCACACACACGCACACACGCACACACACACATACACTCTTCACCTCTCGACTCCTACCCATTAGTTGCCTCTTAACGACAGGCAGTGACTTCTTGCCACGGCCGAGTTCTCATCTCTGCGAGCCGACCGGACACACACACACACTGACACACACATACACACACACACTCACACACGCACGCACACACGCACACACACATACACTCTTCACCTCTCGACTCCTACCCATTATTCTCCTCTTACGACAGGCAGGGACTTCTTGCCACGGCCGTGTTTTTATCTCTGCAAGCCAAACGGACACACACACACACACGAACACACACACACACGCACACGCACACGCACACGCACACGCACACACTCTCTACCTCTCGACTCCCATCCATTAGTCGCCTCTTACGACAGGCATGGCCTTCTTGCCACCGCTTTTTTCTTATCTCTGCGAGCGAAGGGACACACACACACATACACACACACACACTCACACACACACACGCACATACGCACGCACACACGCACACACACATACATTCTTCACCTCTCTAATCCTACCTATTAGTCGCCTCTCACGACAGGCAGGGCCTTCTTGCCTCGGCCGTGTTCTTATTTCTGCAAGACGAACGGACACACACACACATACTTACACACGCACACACGCACGCACACACGCACACACACATACACTCTTCACCTCTCGACTCCTACCCATTAGTCGCCTCTTAACGACAGGCAGTGCCTTCTTGCCACGGCCGTGTTCTCATCTCTGCGAGCCGACCGGACACACACACACACTGACACACACACATACACACACACACTCACACACGCACGCACACACGCACACACATACATACACTCTTCACCTCTCGACTCCTACCCATTATTCTCCTCTTACGACAGGCAGGGACTTCTTGCCACAGCCGTGTTCTTATCTCTGCCAGCCAAACGGACACACACACACGCACACACACACACACGCACACGCACCCGCACACGCACACACTCTCCACCTCTCGACTCCTATCCATTAGTCGCCTCTTACGACAGGCATGGCCTTCTTGCCACCGCTTTTTTCTTATCTCTGCGAGCGAAGGGACACACACACACACATACACACACACATTCACACACACATGCACACACGCACGCACACACGCACACACACATACACTCACACACACACAAACACGCACATACGCACACACATACATTCTTCACCTCTCTAATCCTACCTATTAGTCGCCTCTCACGACAGGCAGGGCCTTCTTGCCTCGGCTGTATTCTTATCTCTGCAAGCCAAACAGACACACACACATACACACACACTTACACACGCACACACACGCACACACGCACACACACATACACTCTTCACCTTTCGACTCCTACCAATTAGTCGCCACTTACGACAGGCAGGGCCTTCTTGCCGCGGCCGTATTCTTATCTATGCAAGCCGAACGGACACACACACACTCACACACACACGCACGCACACACGCACACACACGCACACACACACACAAATAAACTCTTCACCTCTCGACTCCTACCCATTAGTCGCCACTTACGACAGGCAGGGCCTTCTTGGCTCGGCCGTATTCTTATCTCTGCAAGCCGAACGGACGCACACACTCACACACACACGCACGCACACACGCACACACACGCACACACGCACACACACATATACACTCTTCACCTCTCGACTCCTACCAATTAGTCGCCACTTACGACAGGCAGGGCCTTCTTGCCTCGGCCGTATTCTTATCTCTGCAAGCCGAACGGACACACACACATACTCACACACACACGCACGCTCACACGCACACACACGCACACACACATACACTCTTCACCTCTCGACTCCTACCTATTAGTCGCCTCTTACGATAGGCAGGGCCTTCTTGCCTCGGTTGTGCTCTTATCTCTGCAAGCCGAACTAACAAACACACATACTCACACACGCACACACGCACACACGCATACACACATACACTCTTCACCTCTCGACTCCTACTTATTAGTCGCCCCTTACAAGAGGCAGGGCCTTCTTGCCTCGGCCGTATTCTTATCTCTGCAAGCCAAACAGACACAAACATACACACACACACACGCACACACACGCACACACGCACACACACACACACACACATACACTCTTCACCTCTCGACTACTACCCATTAGTTGCCTCTTAACGACAGGCAGTGCCTTCTTGCCACGGCCGTGTTCTCATCTCTGCGAGCCGACCGGACACACACACACACTGACACACACACATACACACACACACTCACACACGCACGCACACACGCACACACACATACACTCTTCACCTCTCGACTCCTACCCATTATTCTCCTCTTACGACAGGCAGGGACTTCTTGCCACGGCCGTGTTTTTATCTCTGCAAGCCAAACGGACACACACACGCACACACACACACACGCACACGCACACGCACACGCACACGCACACACTCTCCACCTCTCGACTCCTATCCATTAGTCGCCTCTTACGACAGGCATGGCCTTCTTGCCACCGCTTTTTTCTTATCTCTGCGAGCGAACGGACACACACACACACATACACACACACACTCACACACACACACGCACATACGCACGCACACACGCACACACACATACATTCTTCACCTCTCTAATCCTACCTATTAGTCGCCTCTCACGACAGGCAGGGCCTTCTTGCCTCGGCCGTGTTCTTATTTCTGCAAGACGAACGGACACAGACACACATACTTACACACGGACACACGCACGCACACACGCACACACACATACACTCACACACACACAAACACGTACACACGCACACACACATACATTCTTCACCTCTCGACTCCTACCTATTAGTCGACTCTTACGATAGGCAGGGCCTTCTTGCCTTGGGGGTGTTCTTATCTCTGCAAGCCGAACGGACACACACACATACTCACACACTCACACACACACGCACACACGCACACACACATACACTCTTCACCTCTCGACTCCTACCTATTAGTCGCCTATTACGATAGGCAGGGCCTGCTTGCCTCGGTCGTGTTCTTATTTCTGCAAGCCGAACTAATACACACACATACTCACACACGCACACACACACGCACACACGCACACACACACACATACACTCTTCACCTCTCGACTCCTACTTATTAGTCGCCCATTACAAGAGGCAGGGCCTTCTTGCCTCTGCCGTATTTTTATCTCTGCAAGCCAAAGAGACACACACACATACACACACACTTACACACGCACCCACACGCACACGCACACGCACACACTCTTCACCTCTCGACTCCTATCCATTAGTCGCCTCTTAAGACAGGCAGGGCCTTCTTGCCACGGACGTATACCTATCTCTGCGAGCCGAACGGACACACACACACACACACTTGCACACATACACACATACACGCTTCACCTCTCGACTCCTACCCATTAGTCGCTCCTTACAGCAAGCATGGCCTTCTTGCCACGGACGTATTCTTATCTCTGCAAGCCAAACAGACACACACACATACACACACACGCACACACACGCACACACGCACACACACACATACACTCTTCACCTCTCGACTCCTACCCATTAGTCGCCTCTTAACGACAGGCAGTGCCTTCTTGCCACGGCCGTGTTCTCATCTCTGCGAGCCGACCGGACACACACACACACACTGACACACACACATACACACACACACTCACACACGCACGCACACACGCACACACATACATACACTCTTCACCTCTCGACTCCTACCCATTATTCTCCTCTTACGACAGGCAGGGACTTCTTGCCACGGCCGTTTTCTTATCTCTGCAAGCCAAACGGACACACACACACTCACACACCCACACACGCACACGCACCCGCACACGCACACACTCTCCACCTCTCGACTCCTATCCATTAGTCGCCTCTTACGACAGGCATGGCCTTCTTGCCACCGCTTTTTTCTTATCTCTGCGAGCGAAGGGACACACACACACACACATACACACACACACTCACACACACATGCACACACGCACGCACACACGCACACACACATTCACTCACACACACAAACACGCACATAAGCACACACATACATTCTTCACCTCTCTAATCCTACCTATTAGTCGCCTCTCACGACAGGCAGGGCCTTCTTGCCTCGGCCGTATTCTTATCTCTGCAAGCCAAACAGACACACACACATACACACACACTTACACACGCACACACACGCACACACGCACACACACACACACAAATAAACTCTTCACCTCTCGACTCCTACCCATTAGTCGCCACTTACGACAGGCAGGGCCTTCTTGCCTCGGCCGTATTCTTATCTCTGCAAGCCGAACGGACACACACACATACTCACACACACACGCACGCTCACACGCACACACACGCACACACGCACACACACATACACTCTTCACCTCTCGACTCCTACCTATTAGTCGCCTCTTACGATAGGCAGGGCCTTCTTGCCTCGGTTGTGCTCTTATCTCTGCAAGCCGAACTAACAAACACACATACTCACACACGCACACACGCACACACGCATACACACATACACTCTTCACCTCTCGACTCCTACTTATTAGTCGCCCCTTACAAGAGGCAGGGCCTTCTTGCCTCGGCCGTATTCTTATCTCTGCAAGCCAAACAGACACAAACATACACACACACACACACGCACACACACGCACACACGCACACTCACACACACATACACTCTTCACCTCTCGACTCCTACCCATTAGTCGCCTCTTACGACAGGCAGGGCCTTCTTGCCACGGCCGTGTTCGTATCTCTGCGAGCCGACCGGACACACACACACACTGACACACACACATACACACACACACTCACACACGCACGCACACACGCACACACACATACACTCTTCACCTCTCGACTCCTACCCATTATTCTCCTCTTACGACAGGCAGGGACTTCTTGCCACGGCCGTGTTTTTATCTCTGCAAGCCAAACGGACACACACACACACACGAACACACACACACACGCACACGCACACGCACACGCAAACGCACACACTCTCTACCTCTCGACTCCCATCCATTAGTCGCCTCTTACGACAGGCATGGCCTTCTTGCCACCGCTTTTTTCTTATCTCTGCGAGCGAAGGGACACACACACACACATACACACACACACACTCACACACACACGCACATACGCACGCACACACGCACACACACATACATTCTTCACCTCTCTAATCCTACCTATTAGTCGCCTCTCACGACAGGCAGGGCCTTCTTGCCTCGGCCGTGTTCTTATTTCTGCAAGACGAACGGACACACACACACATACTTACACACGCACACACGCACGCACACACGCACACACACATACACTCTTCACCTCTCGACTCCTACCCATTAGTCGCCTCTTAACGACAGGCAGTGCCTTCTTGCCACGGCCGTGTTCTCATCTCTGCGAGCCGACCGGACACACACACACACTGACACACACACATACACACACACACTCACACACGCACGCACACACGCACACACATACATACACTCTTCACCTCTCGACTCCTACCCATTATTCTCCTCTTACGACAGGCAGGGACTTCTTGCCACAGCCGTGTTCTTATTTCTGCCAGCCAAACGGACACACACACACGCACACACACACACACGCACACGCACCCGCACACGCACACACTCTCCACCTTTCGACTCCTATCCATTAGTCGCCTCTTACGACAGGCATGGCCTTCTTGCCACCGCTTTTTTCTTATCTCTGCGAGCGAAGGGACACACACACACACATACACACACACATTCACACACACATGCACACACGCACGCACACACGCACACACACATACACTCACACACACACAAACACGCACATACGCACACACATACATTCTTCACCTCTCTAATCCTACCTATTAGTCGCCTCTCACGACAGGCAGGGCCTTCTTGCCTCGGCTGTATTCTTATCTCTGCAAGCCAAACAGACACACACACATACACACACACTTACACACGCACACACACGCACACACGCACACACACATACACTCTTCACCTTTCGACTCCTACCAATTAGTCGCCACTTACGACAGGCAGGGCCTTCTTGCCGCGGCCGTATTCTTATCTCTGCAAGCCGAACGGACACACACACACTCACACACACACGCACGCACACACGCACACACACGCACACACACACACACACAAATAAACTCTTCACCTCTCGACTCCTACCCATTAGTCGCCACTTACGACAGGCAGGGCCTTCTTGCCTCGGCCGTATTCTTATCTCTGCAAGCCGAACGGACACACACACACTCACACACACACGCACGCACACACGCACACACACGCACACACACACACACAAATAAACTCTTCACCTCTCGACTCCTATCCATTAGCCGCCTCTTAAGACAGGTAGGGCCTTCTTGCCACGGCCGTAATCTTATCTCTGCGAGCCGAGCGGACAAACACACACACTCACACACACACACACACATACACTCTTCACCTCTCGACCCCTACCTTTTAGTTGCCTCTTACGAGAGGCAGGGCCTTCTTGCCCCGGCCGTATTCATATCTCTGCAAGCCGAACGGACACACACACTCATACACACACACTCACACACGCACAAACACACGCACAAACACATACACTTTTCACCTCTCGACTCCTACTTATTAGTCGCCCACTTTTCACCTCTCGACTCCTACTTATTAGTCGCCCACTCTTCGCCTCTCGACTCCTATCCAATAGTCGCCCACACACACACACACGCACACACGCACACACACATACACTCACACACACACAAACACGCCCACACGCACACACACATACATTCTTCACCTCTCGACTCCTACCTATTAGTCGCCTCTTACGATAGGCAGGGCCTTCTTGCCTCCGTCGTGTTTTTATCTCTGCAAGCCGAAGTAACACACACACATACTCACACACGCACACACACACGCACACACGCACACACACATACACTTTTCACCTCTCGACTCCTACTTATTAGTCGCCCACTTTTCACCTCTCGACTCCTACTTATTAGTCGCCCACTCTTCGCCTCTCGACTCCTATCCATTAGTCGCCCACACACACACACACGCACACACGCACACACACGCACCCACGCACACGCACACGCACACGCACACGCACACGCACACACTCTCCACCTCTCGACTCCTATCGATTAGCCGCCTCTTAAGACAGGTAGGGCCTTCTTGCCACGGCCGTAATCTTATCTCTGCGAGCCGAGCGGACAAACACACACACTCACACACACACACACACATACACTCTTCACCTCTCGACCCCTACCTTTTAGTCGCCTCTTACGATAGGCAGGGCCTTCTTGCCTCGGTCGTGTTTTTATCTCTGCAAGCCGAACTAACACACACACATACTCACACACGCACACACACACGCACACACGCACACACACATACACTTTTCACCTCTCGACTCCTACTTATTAGTCGCCCACTTTTCACCTCTCGACTCCTACTTATTAGTCGCCCACTCTTCGCCTCTCGACTCCTATCCATTAGTCGCCCACACACACACACACACGCACACACGCACACACACGCACCCACGCACACGCACACGCACACGCACACGCACACGCACACACTCTCCACCTCTCGACTCCTATCCATTAGCCGCCTCTTAAGACAGGTAGGGCCTTCTTGCCACGGCCGTAATTTATCTCTGCGAGCCGAGCGGACAAACACACACACGCACACACGCACACAAACATACACTCTTCACCTCTCGACTCCTACCCATTAGTCGCCTCTTACGACAGGCAAGGCCTTCTTGCCTCGGCCGTATTCTTATCTCTGCAAGCCGAACGGACACATACACACGCACACACACGCACACACACAAAAACACTTTTCACCTCTCGACTCCTACCCATTAGTTGCCTCTTACGACAGGCATGGCCTTCTTGCCTCGGCCGTATTCTAATCTCTGCGAGCCGAATGGACACACACATACATACACACACACTTACACACGCACAAACACACACACACCCACACACGCACACACACACACACATACACTATTCACCTTTCGACTCCTACCTATTAGTCGCCCCTTACAAGAGAGAGGGCCTTCTTGCCTCGGCCGTATTCTTATCTCTGCAAGCCAAACAGACACACACACATACACACACACTTACACACGCACACACACGCACACACGCACACACACACATACACTCTTCACCTCTCGACTCCTACCAATTAGTCGCCACTTACGACAGGCAGGGCCTTCTTGCCTCGGCCGTATTCTTATCTCTGCAAGCCGAACGGACACACTCACACTCACACACACACGCACGCACACACGCACACACACGCACACACACACACACACACACACACAAATACACTCTTCACCTCTCGACTCCTACCCATTAGTCGCCACTTACGACAGGCAGGGCCTTCTTGCCTCGGCCGTATTCTTATCTCTGCAAGCCGAACGGACACACACACACTCACACACACACGCACGCTCACACGCACACACACGCACACACGCACACACACACATACACTCTTCACCTCTCGACTCCTACCTATTAGTCGCCTCTTACGATAGGCAGGGCCTTCTTGCCTCGGTTGTGCTCTTATCTCTGCAAGCCGAACTAACACACACACATACTCACACACGCACACACGCATACACACATACACTCTTCACCTCTCGACTCCTGCTTATTAGTCGCCCCTTACAAGAGGCAGGACCTTCTTGCCTCGGCCGTATTCTTATCTCTGCAAGCCAAACAGACACACACACATACACACACACGCACACACACGCACACACGCACACACACACACACATACACTCTTCACCTCTCGACTCCTACCCATTAGTCGCCTCTTAACGACAGGCAGTGCCTTCTTGCCACGGCCGTGTTCTCATCTCTGCGAGCCGACCGGACACACACACACACACTGACACACACACATACACACACACACTCACACACGCACACACATACATACACTCTTCACCTCTCGACTCCTACCCATTATTCTCCTCTTACGAAAGGCAGGGACTTCTTGCCACGGCCGTGTTCTTATCTCTGCAAGCCAAACGGACACACACACACTCACACACCCACACAAGCACACGCACCCGCACACGCACACACTCTCCACCTCTCGACTCCTATCCATTATTCGCCTCTTACGACAGGCATGGCCTTCTTGCCACCGCTTTTTTCTTATCTCTGCGAGCGAAGGGACACACACACACACACACATACACACACACACTCACACACACATGCACACACGCACGCACACACGCACACACACATACACTCACACACACAAACACGCACATAAGCACACACATACATTCTTCACCTCTCTAATCCTACCTATTAGTCGCCTCTCACGACAGGCAGGGCCTTCTTGCCTCGGCCGTATTCTTATCTCTGCAAGCCAAACAGACACACACACTTACACACACACACGCACGCACACACGCACACACACGCACGCACACACACACAAATACACTCTTCACCTCTCGACTCCTACTCATTAGTCGCCACTTACGACAGGCAGGGCCTTCTTGCCTCGGCTGTATTCTTATCTCTGCAAGCCGAACGGACGCACACACTCACACACACACGCACGCACACACGCACACACACGCACACACGCACACACACACATACACTCTTTACCCCTCGACTCCTACCAATTAGTCGCCTCTTACGATAGGCAGGGCCTTCTTGCCTCGGTTGTGCTCTTATCTCTGCAAGCCGAACTAACAAACACACATACTCACACACGCACACACGCACACACGCATACACACATACACTCTTCACCTCTCGACTCCTACTTATTAGTCGCCCCTTACAAGAGGAAGGGCCTTCTTGCCTCGGCCGTATTCTTATCTCTGCAAGCCAAACAGACACAAACATATACACACACACGCACACACACGCACACACGCACACACACACATACACTCTTCACCTCTCGACTCCTACCCATTAGTTGCCTCTTAACGACAGGCAGTGACTTCTTGCCACGGCCGAGTTCTCATCTCTGCGAGCCGACCGGACACACACACACACTGACACACACATACACACACACACTCACACACGCACGCACACACGCACACACACATACACTCTTCACCTCTCGACTCCTACCCATTATTCTCCTCTTACGACAGGCAGGGACTTCTTGCCACGGCCGTGTTTTTATCTCTGCAAGCCAAACGGACACACACACACACACGAACACACACACACACGCACACGCACACGCACACGCACACGCACACACTCTCTACCTCTCGACTCCCATCCATTAGTCGCCTCTTACGACAGGCATGGCCTTCTTGCCACCGCTTTTTTCTTATCTCTGCGAGCGAAGGGACACACACACATACACACACACACACTCACACACACACACGCACATACGCACGCACACACGCACACACACATACATTCTTCACCTCTCTAATCCTACCTATTAGTCGCCTCTCACGACAGGCAGGGCCTTCTTGCCTCGGCCGTGTTCTTATTTCTGCAAGACGAACGGACACACACACACATACTTACACACGCACACACGCACGCACACACGCACACACACATACACTCTTCACCTCTCGACTCCTACCCATTAGTCGCCTCTTAACGACAGGCAGTGCCTTCTTGCCAAGGCCGTGTTCTCATCTCTGCGAGCCGACCGGACACACACACACACTGACACACACACATACACACACACACTCACACACGCACGCACACACGCACACACATACATACACTCTTCACCTCTCGACTCCTACCCATTATTCTCCTCTTACGACAGGCAGGGACTTCTTGCCACAGCCGTGTTCTTATCTCTGCCAGCCAAACGGACACACACACACGCACACACACACACACGCACACGCACCCGCACACGCACACACTCTCCACCTCTCGACTCCTATCCATTAGTCGCCTCTTACGACAGGCATGGCCTTCTTGCCACCGCTTTTTTCTTATCTCTGCGAGCGAAGGGACACACACACACACATACACACACACATTCACACACACATGCACACACGCACGCACACACGCACACACACATACACTCACACACACACAAACACGCACATACGCACACACATACATTCTTCACCTCTCTAATCCTACCTATTAGTCGCCTCTCACGACAGGCAGGGCCTTCTTGCCTCGGCTGTATTCTTATCTCTGCAAGCCAAACAGACACACACACATACACACACACTTACACACGCACACACACGCACACACGCACACACACATACACTCTTCACCTTTCGACTCCTACCAATTAGTCGCCACTTACGACAGGCAGGGCCTTCTTGCCGCGGCCGTATTCTTATCTATGCAAGCCGAACGGACACACACACACTCACACACACACGCACGCACACACGCACACACACGCACACACACACACACAAATAAACTCTTCACCTCTCGACTCCTACCCATTAGTCGCCACTTACGACAGGCAGGGCCTTCTTGCCTCGGCCGTATTCTTATCTCTGCAAGCCGAACGGACGCACACACTCACACACACACGCACGCACACACGCACACACACGCACACACGCACACACACATATACACTCTTCACCTCTCGACTCCTACCAATTAGTCGCCACTTACGACAGGCAGGGCCTTCTTGCCTCGGCCGTATTCTTATCTCTGCAAGCCGAACGGACACACACACATACTCACACACACACGCACGCTCACACGCACACACACGCACACACGCACACACACATACACTCTTCACCTCTCGACTCCTACCTATTAGTCGCCTCTTACGATAGGCAGGGCCTTCTTGCCTCGGTTGTGCTCTTATCTCTGCAAGCCGAACTAACAAACACACATACTCACACACGCACACACGCACACACGCATACACACATACACTCTTCACCTCTCGACTCCTACTTATTAGTCGCCCCTTACAAGAGGCAGGGCCTTCTTGCCTCGGCCGTATTCTTATCTCTGCAAGCCAAACAGACACAAACATACACACACACACACACGCACACACACGCACACACGCACACACACACACACATACACTCTTCACCTCTCGACTCCTACCCATTAGTTGCCTCTTAACGACAGGCAGTGCCTTCTTGCCACGGCCGTGTTCTCATCTCTGCGAGCCGACCGGACACACACACACACACTGACACACACACATACACACACACACTCACACACGCACGCACACACGCACACACACATACACTCTTCACCTCTCGACTCCTACCCATTATTCTCCTCTTACGACAGGCAGGGACTTCTTGCCACGGCCGTGTTTTTATCTCTGCAAGCCAAACGGACACACACACACACGCACACACACACACACGCACACGCACACGCACACGCACACGCACACACTCTCCACCTCTCGACTCCTATCCATTAGTCGCCTCTTACGACAGGCATGGCCTTCTTGCCACCGCTTTTTTCTTATCTCTGCGAGCGAACGGACACACACACACACATACACACACACACTCACACACACACACGCACATACGCACGCACACACGCACACACACATACATTCTTCACCTCTCTAATCCTACCTATTAGTCGCCTCTCACGACAGGCAGGGCCTTCTTGCCTCGGCCGTGTTCTTATTTCTGCAAGACGAACGGACACAGACACACATACTTACACACGGACACACGCACGCACACACGCACACACACATACACTCACACACACACAAACACGTACACACGCACACACACATACATTCTTCACCTCTCGACTCCTACCTATTAGTCGACTCTTACGATAGGCAGGGCCTTCTTGCCTTGGGGGTGTTCTTATCTCTGCAAGCCGAACGGACACACACACATACTCACACACTCACACACACACGCACACACGCACACACACATACACTCTTCACCTCTCGACTCCTACCTATTAGTCGCCTATTACGATAGGCAGGGCCTGCTTGCCTCGGTCGTGTTCTTATTTCTGCAAGCCGAACTAATACACACACATACTCACACACGCACACACACACGCACACACGCACACACACACATACACTCTTCACCTCTCGACTCCTACTTATTAGTCGCCCATTACAAGAGGCAGGGCCTTCTTGCCTCTGCCGTATTTTTATCTCTGCAAGCCAAAGAGACACACACACATACACACACACTTACACACGCACCCACACGCACACGCACACGCACACACTCTTCACCTCTCGACTCCTATCCATTAGTCGCCTCTTAAGACAGGCAGGGCCTTCTTGCCACGGACGTATACCTATCTCTGCGAGCCGAACGGACACACACACACACACACACTTGCACACATACACACATACACGCTTCACCTCTCGACTCCTACCCATTAGCCGCCTCTTAAGACAGGTAGGGCCTTCTTGCCACGGCCGTAATCTTATCTCTGCGAGCCGAGCGGACAAACACACACACTCACACACACACACACACATACACTCTTCACCTCTCGACCCCTACCTTTTAGTTGCCTCTTACGAGAGGCAGGGCCTTCTTGCCCCGGCCGTATTCATATCTCTGCAAGCCGAACGGACACACACACTCATACACACACACTCACACACGCACAAACACACGCACACACACATACACTTTTCACCTCTCGACTCCTACTTATTAGTCGCCCACTTTTCACCTCTCGACTCCTACTTATTAGTCGCCCACTCTTCGCCTCTCGACTCCTATCCAATAGTCGCCCACACACACACACACGCACACACGCACACACACATACACTCACACACACACAAACACGCCCACACGCACACACACATACATTCTTCACCTCTCGACTCCTACCTATTAGTCGCCTCTTACGATAGGCAGGGCCTTCTTGCCTCCGTCGTGTTTTTATCTCTGCAAGCCGAAGTAACACACACACATACTCACACACGCACACACACACGCACACACGCACACACACATACACTTTTCACCTCTCGACTCCTACTTATTAGTCGCCCACTTTTCACCTCTCGACTCCTACTTATTAGTCGCCCACTCTTCGCCTCTCGACTCCTATCCATTAGTCGCCCACACACACACACACGCACACACGCACACACACGCACCCACGCACACGCACACGCACACGCACACGCACACGCACACACTCTCCACCTCTCGACTCCTATCGATTAGCCGCCTCTTAAGACAGGTAGGGCCTTCTTGCCACGGCCGTAATCTTATCTCTGCGAGCCGAGCGGACAAACACACACACTCACACACACACACACACATACACTCTTCACCTCTCGACCCCTACCTTTTAGTCGCCTCTTACGATAGGCAGGGCCTTCTTGCCTCGGTCGTGTTTTTATCTCTGCAAGCCGAACTAACACACACACATACTCACACACGCACACACACACGCACACACGCACACACACATACACTTTTCACCTCTCGACTCCTACTTATTAGTCGCCCACTTTTCACCTCTCGACTCCTACTTATTAGTCGCCCACTCTTCGCCTCTCGACTCCTATCCATTAGTCGCCCACACACACACACACGCACACACGCACACACACGCACCCACGCACACGCACACGCACACGCACACGCACACGCACACACTCTCCACCTCTCGACTCCTATCCATTAGCCGCCTCTTAAGACAGGTAGGGCCTTCTTGCCACGGCCGTAATTTATCTCTGCGAGCCGAGCGGACAAACACACACACGCACACACGCACACAAACATACACTCTTCACCTCTCGACTCCTACCCATTAGTCGCCTCTTACGACAGGCAAGGCCTTCTTGCCTCGGCCGTATTCTTATCTCTGCAAGCCGAACGGACACATACACACGCACACACACGCACACACACAAAAACACTTTTCACCTCTCGACTCCTACCCATTAGTTGCCTCTTACGACAGGCATGGCCTTCTTGCCTCGGCCGTATTCTAATCTCTGCGAGCCGAATGGACACACACATACATACACACACACTTACACACGCACAAACACACACACACCCACACACGCACACACACACACACATACACTATTCACCTTTCGACTCCTACCTATTAGTCGCCCCTTACAAGAGAGAGGGCCTTCTTGCCTCGGCCGTATTCTTATCTCTGCAAGCCAAACAGACACACACACATACACACACACTTACACACGCACACACACGCACACACGCACACACACACATACACTCTTCACCTCTCGACTCCTACCAATTAGTCGCCACTTACGACAGGCAGGGCCTTCTTGCCTCGGCCGTATTCTTATCTCTGCAAGCCGAACGGACACACTCACACTCACACACACACGCACGCACACACGCACACACACGCACACACACACACACACACACACACAAATACACTCTTCACCTCTCGACTCCTACCCATTAGTCGCCACTTACGACAGGCAGGGCCTTCTTGCCTCGGCCGTATTCTTATCTCTGCAAGCCGAACGGACACACACACACTCACACACACACGCACGCTCACACGCACACACACGCACACACGCACACACACACATACACTCTTCACCTCTCGACTCCTACCTATTAGTCGCCTCTTACGATAGGCAGGGCCTTCTTGCCTCGGTTGTGCTCTTATCTCTGCAAGCCGAACTAACACACACACATACTCACACACGCACACACGCATACACACATACACTCTTCACCTCTCGACTCCTGCTTATTAGTCGCCCCTTACAAGAGGCAGGACCTTCTTGCCTCGGCCGTATTCTTATCTCTGCAAGCCAAACAGACACACACACATACACACACACGCACACACACGCACACACGCACACACACACACACATACACTCTTCACCTCTCGACTCCTACCCATTAGTCGCCTCTTAACGACAGGCAGTGCCTTCTTGCCACGGCCGTGTTCTCATCTCTGCGAGCCGACCGGACACACACACACACACTGACACACACACATACACACACACACTCACACACGCACACACATACATACACTCTTCACCTCTCGACTCCTACCCATTATTCTCCTCTTACGAAAGGCAGGGACTTCTTGCCACGGCCGTGTTCTTATCTCTGCAAGCCAAACGGACACACACACACTCACACACCCACACAAGCACACGCACCCGCACACGCACACACTCTCCACCTCTCGACTCCTATCCATTATTCGCCTCTTACGACAGGCATGGCCTTCTTGCCACCGCTTTTTTCTTATCTCTGCGAGCGAAGGGACACACACACACACACACATACACACACACACTCACACACACATGCACACACGCACGCACACACGCACACACACATACACTCACACACACAAACACGCACATAAGCACACACATACATTCTTCACCTCTCTAATCCTACCTATTAGTCGCCTCTCACGACAGGCAGGGCCTTCTTGCCTCGGCCGTATTCTTATCTCTGCAAGCCAAACAGACACACACACTTACACACACACACGCACGCACACACGCACACACACGCACGCACACACACACAAATACACTCTTCACCTCTCGACTCCTACTCATTAGTCGCCACTTACGACAGGCAGGGCCTTCTTGCCTCGGCTGTATTCTTATCTCTGCAAGCCGAACGGACGCACACACTCACACACACACGCACGCACACACGCACACACACGCACACACGCACACACACACATACACTCTTTACCTCTCGACTCCTACCAATTAGTCGCCTCTTACGATAGGCAGGGCCTTCTTGCCTCGGTTGTGCTCTTATCTCTGCAAGCCGAACTAACAAACACACATACTCACACACGCACACACGCACACACGCATACACACATACACTCTTCACCTCTCGACTCCTACTTATTAGTCGCCCCTTACAAGAGGAAGGGCCTTCTTGCCTCGGCCGTATTCTTATCTCTGCAAGCCAAACAGACACAAACATATACACACACACGCACACACACGCACACACGCACACACACACATACACTCTTCACCTCTCGACTCCTACCCATTAGTTGCCTCTTAACGACAGGCAGTGACTTCTTGCCACGGCCGAGTTCTCATCTCTGCGAGCCGACCGGACACACACACACACTGACACACACATACACACACACACTCACACACGCACGCACACACGCACACACACATACACTCTTCACCTCTCGACTCCTACCCATTATTCTCCTCTTACGACAGGCAGGGACTTCTTGCCACGGCCGTGTTTTTATCTCTGCAAGCCAAACGGACACACACACACACACGAACACACACACACACGCACACGCACACGCACACGCACACGCACACACTCTCTACCTCTCGACTCCCATCCATTAGTCGCCTCTTACGACAGGCATGGCCTTCTTGCCACCGCTTTTTTCTTATCTCTGCGAGCGAAGGGACACACACACATACACACACACACACTCACACACACACACGCACATACGCACGCACACACGCACACACACATACATTCTTCACCTCTCTAATCCTACCTATTAGTCGCCTCTCACGACAGGCAGGGCCTTCTTGCCTCGGCCGTGTTCTTATTTCTGCAAGACGAACGGACACACACACACATACTTACACACGCACACACGCACGCACACACGCACACACACATACACTCTTCACCTCTCGACTCCTACCCATTAGTCGCCTCTTAACGACAGGCAGTGCCTTCTTGCCAAGGCCGTGTTCTCATCTCTGCGAGCCGACCGGACACACACACACACTGACACACACACATACACACACACACTCACACACGCACGCACACACGCACACACATACATACACTCTTCACCTCTCGACTCCTACCCATTATTCTCCTCTTACGACAGGCAGGGACTTCTTGCCACAGCCGTGTTCTTATCTCTGCCAGCCAAACGGACACACACACACGCACACACACACACACGCACACGCACCCGCACACGCACACACTCTCCACCTCTCGACTCCTATCCATTAGTCGCCTCTTACGACAGGCATGGCCTTCTTGCCACCGCTTTTTTCTTATCTCTGCGAGCGAAGGGACACACACACACACATACACACACACATTCACACACACATGCACACACGCACGCACACACGCACACACACATACACTCACACACACACAAACACGCACATACGCACACACATACATTCTTCACCTCTCTAATCCTACCTATTAGTCGCCTCTCACGACAGGCAGGGCCTTCTTGCCTCGGCTGTATTCTTATCTCTGCAAGCCAAACAGACACACACACATACACACACACTTACACACGCACACACACGCACACACGCACACACACATACACTCTTCACCTTTCGACTCCTACCAATTAGTCGCCACTTACGACAGGCAGGGCCTTCTTGCCGCGGCCGTATTCTTATCTATGCAAGCCGAACGGACACACACACACTCACACACACACGCACGCACACACGCACACACACGCACACACACACACACAAATAAACTCTTCACCTCTCGACTCCTACCCATTAGTCGCCACTTACGACAGGCAGGGCCTTCTTGCCTCGGCCGTATTCTTATCTCTGCAAGCCGAACGGACGCACACACTCACACACACACGCACGCACACACGCACACACACGCACACACGCACACACACATATACACTCTTCACCTCTCGACTCCTACCAATTAGTCGCCACTTACGACAGGCAGGGCCTTCTTGCCTCGGCCGTATTCTTATCTCTGCAAGCCGAACGGACACACACACATACTCACACACACACGCACGCTCACACGCACACACACGCACACACGCACACACACATACACTCTTCACCTCTCGACTCCTACCTATTAGTCGCCTCTTACGATAGGCAGGGCCTTCTTGCCTCGGTTGTGCTCTTATCTCTGCAAGCCGAACTAACAAACACACATACTCACACACGCACACACGCACACACGCATACACACATACACTCTTCACCTCTCGACTCCTACTTATTAGTCGCCCCTTACAAGAGGCAGGGCCTTCTTGCCTCGGCCGTATTCTTATCTCTGCAAGCCAAACAGACACAAACATACACACACACACACACGCACACACACGCACACACGCACACACACACACACACATACACTCTTCACCTCTCGACTCCTACCCATTAGTTGCCTCTTAACGACAGGCAGTGCCTTCTTGCCACGGCCGTGTTCTCATCTCTGCGAGCCGACCGGACACACACACACACACTGACACACACACATACACACACACACTCACACACGCACGCACACACGCACACACACATACACTCTTCACCTCTCGACTCCTACCCATTATTCTCCTCTTACGACAGGCAGGGACTTCTTGCCACGGCCGTGTTTTTATCTCTGCAAGCCAAACGGACACACACACACACGCACACACACACACACGCACACGCACACGCACACGCACACGCACACACTCTCCACCTCTCGACTCCTATCCATTAGTCGCCTCTTACGACAGGCATGGCCTTCTTGCCACCGCTTTTTTCTTATCTCTGCGAGCGAACGGACACACACACACACATACACACACACACTCACACACACACACGCACATACGCACGCACACACGCACACACACATACATTCTTCACCTCTCTAATCCTACCTATTAGTCGCCTCTCACGACAGGCAGGGCCTTCTTGCCTCGGCCGTGTTCTTATTTCTGCAAGACGAACGGACACAGACACACATACTTACACACGGACACACGCACGCACACACGCACACACACATACACTCACACACACACAAACACGTACACACGCACACACACATACATTCTTCACCTCTCGACTCCTACCTATTAGTCGACTCTTACGATAGGCAGGGCCTTCTTGCCTTGGGGGTGTTCTTATCTCTGCAAGCCGAACGGACACACACACATACTCACACACTCACACACACACGCACACACGCACACACACATACACTCTTCACCTCTCGACTCCTACCTATTAGTCGCCTATTACGATAGGCAGGGCCTGCTTGCCTCGGTCGTGTTCTTATTTCTGCAAGCCGAACTAATACACACACATACTCACACACGCACACACACACGCACACACGCACACACACACATACACTCTTCACCTCTCGACTCCTACTTATTAGTCGCCCATTACAAGAGGCAGGGCCTTCTTGCCTCTGTCGTATTTTTATCTCTGCAAGCCAAAGAGACACACACACATACACACACACTTACACACGCACCCACACGCACACGCACACGCACACACTCTTCACCTCTCGACTCCTATCCATTAGTCGCCTCTTAAGACAGGCAGGGCCTTCTTGCCACGGACGTATACCTATCTCTGCGAGCCGAACGGACACACACACACACACACACTTGCACACATACACACATACACGCTTCACCTCTCGACTCCTACCCATTAGTCGCTCCTTACAGCAAGCATGGCCTTCTTGCCACGGACGTATTCTTATCTCTGCAAGCCAAACAGACACACACACATACACACACACGCACACACACGCACACACGCACACACACACATACACTCTTCACCTCTCGACTCCTACCCATTAGTCGCCTCTTAACGACAGGCAGTGCCTTCTTGCCACGGCCGTGTTCTCATCTCTGCGAGCCGACCGGACACACACACACACACTGACACACACACATACACACACACACTCACACACGCACGCACACACGCACACACATACATACACTCTTCACCTCTCGACTCCTACCCATTATTCTCCTCTTACGACAGGCAGGGACTTCTTGCCACGGCCGTGTTCTTATCTCTGCAAGCCAAACGGACACACACACACTCACACACCCACACACGCACACGCACCCGCACACGCACACACTCTCCACCTCTCGACTCCTATCCATTAGTCGCCTCTTACGACAGGCATGGCCTTCTTGCCACCGCTTTTTTCTTATCTCTGCGAGCGAAGGGACACACACACACACACATACACACACACACTCACACACACATGCACACACGCACGCACACACGCACACACACATACACTCACACACACAAACACGCACATAAGCACACACATACATTCTTCACCTCTCTAATCCTACCTATTAGTCGCCTCTCACGACAGGCAGGGCCTTCTTGCCTCGGCCGTATTCTTATCTCTGCAAGCCAAACAGACACACACACATACACACACACTTACACACGCACACACACGCACACACGCACACACACACATACACTCTTCACCTCTCGACTCCTACCAATTAGTCGCCACTTACGACAGGCAGGGCCTTCTTGCCGCGGCCGTATTCTTATCTCTGCAAGCCGAACGGACACACACACACTCACACACACACGCACGCACACACGCACACACACGCACACACACACACACAAATAAACTCTTCACCTCTCGACTCCTACCCATTAGTCGCCACTTACGACAGGCAGGGCCTTCTTGCCTCGGCCGTATTCTTATCTCTGCAAGCCGAACGGACACACACACATACTCACACACACACGCACGCTCACACGCACACACACGCACACACGCACACACACATACACTCTTCACCTCTCGACTCCTACCTATTAGTCGCCTCTTACGATAGGCAGGGCCTTCTTGCCTCGGTTGTGCTCTTATCTCTGCAAGCCGAACTAACAAACACACATACTCACACACGCACACACGCACACACGCATACACACATACACTCTTCACCTCTCGACTCCTACTTATTAGTCGCCCCTTACAAGAGGCAGGGCCTTCTTGCCTCGGCCGTATTCTTATCTCTGCAAGCCAAACAGACACAAACATACACACACACACACACGCACACACACGCACACACGCACACTCACACACACATACACTCTTCACCTCTCGACTCCTACCCATTAGTCGCCTCTTACGACAGGCAGGGCCTTCTTGCCACGGCCGTGTTCGTATCTCTGCGAGCCGACCGGACACACACACACTGACACACACACATACACACACACACTCACACACGCACGCACACACGCACACACACATACACTCTTCACCTCTCGACTCCTACCCATTATTCTCCTCTTACGACAGGCAGGGACTTCTTGCCACGGCCGTGTTTTTATCTCTGCAAGCCAAACGGACACACACACACACACGAACACACACACACACGCACACGCACACGCACACGCAAACGCACACACTCTCTACCTCTCGACTCCCATCCATTAGTCGCCTCTTACGACAGGCATGGCCTTCTTGCCACCGCTTTTTTCTTATCTCTGCGAGCGAAGGGACACACACACATACACACACACACACACTCACACACACACGCACATACGCACGCACACACGCACACACACATACATTCTTCACCTCTCTAATCCTACCTATTAGTCGCCTCTCACGACAGGCAGGGCCTTCTTGCCTCGGCCGTGTTCTTATTTCTGCAAGACGAACGGACACACACACACATACTTACACACGCACACACGCACGCACACACGCACACACACATACACTCTTCACCTCTCGACTCCTACCCATTAGTCGCCTCTTAACGACAGGCAGTGCCTTCTTGCCACGGCCGTGTTCTCATCTCTGCGAGCCGACCGGACACACACACACACTGACACACACACATACACACACACACTCACACACGCACGCACACACGCACACACATACATACACTCTTCACCTCTCGACTCCTACCCATTATTCTCCTCTTACGACAGGCAGGGACTTCTTGCCACAGCCGTGTTCTTATCTCTGCCAGCCAAACGGACACACACACACGCACACACACACACACGCACACGCACCCGCACACGCACACACTCTCCACCTTTCGACTCCTATCCATTAGTCGCCTCTTACGACAGGCATGGCCTTCTTGCCACCGCTTTTTTCTTATCTCTGCGAGCGAAGGGACACACACACACACATACACACACACATTCACACACACATGCACACACGCACGCACACACGCACACACACATACACTCACACACACACAAACACGCACATACGCACACACATACATTCTTCACCTCTCTAATCCTACCTATTAGTCGCCTCTCACGACAGGCAGGGCCTTCTTGCCTCGGCTGTATTCTTATCTCTGCAAGCCAAACAGACACACACACATACACACACACTTACACACGCACACACACGCACACACGCACACACACATACACTCTTCACCTTTCGACTCCTACCAATTAGTCGCCACTTACGACAGGCAGGGCCTTCTTGCCGCGGCCGTATTCTTATCTCTGCAAGCCGAACGGACACACACACACTCACACACACACGCACGCACACACGCACACACACGCACACACACACACACAAATAAACTCTTCACCTCTCGACTCCTACCCATTAGTCGCCACTTACGACAGGCAGGGCCTTCTTGCCTCGGCCGTATTCTTATCTCTGCAAGCCGAACGGACACACACACATACTCACACACACACGCACGCTCACACGCACACACACGCACACACGCACACACACATACACTCTTCACCTATCGACTCCTACCTATTAGTCGCCTCTTACGATAGGCAGGGCCTTCTTGCCTCGGTTGTGCTCTTATCTCTGCAAGCCGAACTAACAAACACACATACTCACACACGCACACACGCACACACGCATACACACATACACTCTTCACCTCTCGACTCCTACTTATTAGTCGCCCCTTACAAGAGGCAGGGCCTTCTTGCCTCGGCCGTATTCTTATCTCTGCAAGCCAAACAGACACAAACATACACACACACACACGCACACACACGCACACACGCACACTCACACACACATACACTCTTCACCTCTCGACTCCTACCCATTAGTCGCCTCTTACGACAGGCAGGGCCTTCTTGCCACGGCCGTGTTCGTATCTCTGCGAGCCGACTGGACACACACACTCACACACACAAATACACACATACACTCACACATGCACACACACGCACACACGCACACTTACACACACATACACTCTTCACCTCTCGACTCCTACCCATTAGTCGCCTCTTACGACAGGCAGGGCCTTCTTGCCACGGCCGTGTTCGTATCTCTGCGAGCCGACTGGACACACACACTCACACACACAAATACACTCACACACTCACACATGCACACACACGCACACACGCACACTCACACACACATACACTCTTCACCCCTCGACTTCTACCCATTAGTCGCCTCTTACGACAGGCAGGGCCTTCTTGCCACGGCCGTGTTCTTATCTCTGCGAGCCGACTGGACACACACACACTCACACACACAAATACACACACACACTCACACACGCACACACACGCACACTCACACACACATACACTCTTCACCACTCGACTCCTACCCATTAGTCGCCTCTTACGACAGGCAGGGCCTTCTTGCCACGGCCGTGTTCGTATCTCTGCGAGCCGACTGGACACACACACTCACACACACAAATACACACAAACACTCACACATGCACACACCCGCACACACGCACACTCATACACACATACACTCCTCACCTCTCGACTCCTACCCATTAGTCGCCTCTTACGACAGGCAGGGCCTTCTTGCCACGGCCGTGTTCTTATCTCTGCGAGCCGACTGGACACACACACACTCACACACACAAATACACACACACACTCACACACGCACACACACGCACACTCACACACACATACACTCTTCACCTCTCGATTCCTACCCATTAGTCGCCTCTTACGAAAGGCAGGGCCTTCTTGCCACGGCCGTGTTCTTATCTCTGAGAGCCGACTGGACACACACACACTCACACACGCACACACACGCACACACGCACACACACACGTACACTCTTCACCTCTCGACCCCTACCTTTTAGTCGCCCCTTACGAGAGGCAGGGCCTTCTTGCCCCGGCCGTATTCATATCTCTGCAAGCCGAACGGACACACACACTCATACACACACACTCACACACGCACAAACACACATACACGCACACACGCACACACACATACACTCTTCACCTCTCGACTCCTACCTATTAGTCGCCTCTTACGATAGGCAGGGCCTTCTTGCCTCGGTTGTGCTCTTATCTCTGCAAGCCGAACTAACAAACACACATACTCACACACGCACACACGCACACACGCATACACACATACACTCTTCACCTCTCGACTCCTACTTATTAGTCGCCCCTTACAAGAGGCAGGGCCTTCTTGCCTCGGCCGTATTCTTATCTCTGCAAGCCAAACAGACACAAACATATACACACACACACGCACACACACGCACACACGCACACACACACACATACACTCTTCACCTCTCGACTCCTACCCGTTAGTTGCCTCTTAACGACAGGCAGTGCCTTCTTGCCACGGCCGTGTTCTCATCTCTGCGAGCCGACCGGACACACACACACACTGACACACACACATACACACACACACACTCACACACGCACGCACACACGCACACACACATACACTCTTCACCTCTCGACTCCTACCCATTATTCTCCTCTTACGACAGGCAGGGACTTCTTGCCACGGCCGTGTTTTTATCTCTGCAAGCCAAACGGACACACACACACACGCACACACACACACACGCACACGCACACGCACACGCACACACTCTCTACCTCTCGACTCCTATCCATTAGTCGCCTCTTACGACAGGCATGGCCTTCTTGCCACCGCTTTTTTCTTATCTCTGCGAGCGAAGGGACACACACACACACATACACACACACACTCACACACACACACGCACATACGCACGCACACACGTACACACACATACATTCTTCACCTCTCTAATCCTACCTATTAGTCGCCTCTCACGACAGGCAGGGCCTTCTTGCCTCGGCCGTGTTCTTATTTCTGCAAGACGAACGGACACACACACATACTCACACACTCACACACACACGCACACACGCACACACACACATACACTCTTCACCTCTCTACTCCTACCTATTAGTCGCCTATTACGATAGGCAGGGCCTGCTTGCCTCGGTCGTGTTCTTATTTCTGCAAGCCGAACTAATACACACACATACTCACACACGCACACACACACACGCACACACGCACACACACACACATACACTCTTCACCTTTCGACTCCTACTTATTAGTCGCCCATTACAAGAGGCAGGGCCTTCTTGCCTCTGCCGTATTTTTATCTCTGCAAGCCAAACAGACACACACACACATACACACACACTTACACACGCACCCACACGCACACACTCTCCACCTCTCGACTCCTATCCATTAGTCGCCTCTTAAGACAGGCAGGGCCTTCTTGCCACAAACGTATACCTATCTCTGCGAGCCGAACGGACACACACACACACACTTGCACACATACACACACACACATACACGCTTCACCTCTCGACTCCTACCCCTTAGTCGCTCCTTACAGCAAGCATGGCCTTCTTGCCACGGACGTATTCTTATCTCTGCGAGCCGAAGGGATACACACACACATACACACACACACACACACACGCACACACGCACACACACACATACACTCTTCACCTCTTGACTCCTACCTATTAGTCGCCTCTTACGATAGGCAGGGCCTTCTTGCCTCGGTCGTGCTCTTATCTCTGCAAGCCGAACGGACACACACACTCACACACAAATACACAAACACACTCACACATGCACACACACGCACACACGCACACTCACACACACATACACTCTTCACCTCTCGACTCCTACCCATTAGTCGCCTCTTACGACAGGCAGGGCCTTCTTGCCACGGCCGTGTTCGTATCTCTGCGAGCCGACTGGACACACACACTCACACACACAAATACACACATACACTCACACATGCACACACACGCACACACGCACACTCACACACACATACACTCTTCACCTCTCGACTCCTACCCATTAGTCGCCTCTTACGACAGGCAGGGCCTTCTTGCCACGGCCGTGTTCGTATCTCTGCGAGCCGACTGGACACACACACTCACACACACAAATACACTCACACACTCACACATGCACACACACGCACACACGCACACTCACACACACATACACTCTTCACCTCTCGACTTCTACCAATTAGTCGTCTCTTACGACAGGCAGGGCCTTCTTGCCACGGCCGTGTTCTTATCTCTGCGAGCCGACTGGACACACACACACTCACACACACAAATACACACACACACTCACACACGCACACACCCGCACACTCACACACACATACACTCTTCACCACTCGACTCCTACCCATTAGTCGCCTCTTACGACAGGCAGGGCCTTCTTGCCACGGCCGTGTTCGTATCTCTGCGAGCCGACTGGACACACACATTCACACACACAAATACACACACACACACTCACACATGCACACACACGCACACACGCACACTCACACACACATACACTCCTCACCTCTCGACTCCTACCCATTAGTCGCCTCTTACGACAGGCAGGGCCTTCTTGCCACGGCCGTGTTCTTATCTCTGCGAGCCGACTGGACACACACACACTCACACACACAAATACACACACACACTCACACACGCACACACACGCACACTCACACACACATACACTCTTCACCTCTCGACTCCTACCCATTAGTCGCCTCTTACGAAAGGCAGGGCCTTCTTGCCACGGCCGTGTTCTTATCTCTGAGAGCCGACTGGACACACACACACTCACACACGCACACACACGCACACACGCACTTACACACATACACTCTTCACCTCTCGACTCCTACGCATTAGTCGCCGCTTACGACAGGCAGGGCCTTCTTGGCACGGACGTGTCCTTATCACTGCGAGCCGACCGGACACACACACTCACACACGCACACACACACGCACACACGCACACACACACGTACACTCTTCACCTCTCGACTCCTACCCATTAGTTGCCTCTTACGACAGGCAGGCCTTCTTGCCTCGGCCGTATTCTAATCTCTGCGAGCCGAATGGACACGCATACATACACACACACACTTACACACGCACAAACACACACACACCCACACACGCACACACACACACATACACTCTTCACCTCTCGACTCCTACCAATTAGTCGCCACTTACGACAGGCAGGGCCCTCTTGCCTTGGCCGTATTCTTATCTCTGCAAGCCGAACGGACACATACACACTCACACACACAAGCACGCACACACGCACACACACGCACACACACAAAAACACTTTTCACCTCTCGACTCCTACCAATTAGTCGCCACTTACGACAGGCAGGGCATTCTTGCCACGGCCGTGTTCTTATCTCTGCAAGCCAAACGGACACACACACACGCACACACAAACACACGCACACAGGCACACACGCACACACGCACACACGCACACGCACACATTCTCCACCTCTCGATTCCTATCCATTAGTCGCCTCTTAAGACAGGCAGGGCCTTCTTGCCACGGACGTATTCTTATCTCTGCGAGCCGAAAGGACATACACACACACACGCACACACAAACACACGCACACAGGCACACACGCACACACGCACACGTACACGCACACGCACACACTCTCCACCTCTCGACTAATATCCATTAGTCGCCTCTTAAGACAGGCAGGGCGTTCTTGCCTCGGCCGTATTCTTATCTCTGCAAGCCAAACGGACACACACACACACATACACACACATACTCACACACGCACAAACACACGCACACACACAAAGACACATACACTCTTCACCTCTCGACTCCTATTCATTAGTCGCCTCTTACGACAGGCAGGGACTTCTTGCCACGGCCGTGTTCTTATCTTTGCGAGCCGAACGGACACACACACATACACACACACGCACACACACGCGCACACACGCACCCACACACATACTCTCTTCACCTCTCGACTCCTACTTATTAGTCGCCCACTCTTCACATCTCGACTCCTACCCATTATTCGCCCCGTACGATTTGCATCGCCTTCTTGCCACGGCTGTTTTCTTATCTCTGCGAGCCGAAGGGACACACACACATACATGCACACACACTCACAAACACACACACACGCACGCACACACGCACACACACATACACTCACACACACACAAACACGCCCACACGCACACACACATACATTCTTCACCTCTCGACTCCTACCTATTAGTCGCCTCTTACGATAGGCAGGTACTTCTTGCCACGGCCGTGTTCTTATCTCTGCAAGCCGAACGGACACACACACATACTCACACACGCACACACACACGCACACACGCACACACACATACACTCTTCACCTCTCGACTCCTACCTATTAGTCGCCCCTTACAACTGGCAGGGTCTTCTTGCCTTGGCCGTATTCTTACCTCTGCAAGCCAGACGGACACACACACATACACACACACACGCACACACACGCACACACGCACACACACACACATACACTCTTCACCACTCGACTCCTACCCATTAGTCGCCTCTTACGACAGGCAGGGCCTTCTTGCCACGGCCGTGTTCGTATCTCTGCGAGCCGACTGGACACACACACTCACACACACAAATACACACAAACACTCACACATGCACACACCCGCACACACGCACACTCATACACACATACACTCCTCACCTCTCGACTCCTACCCATTAGTCGCCTCTTACGACAGGCAGGGCCTTCTTGCCACGGCCGTGTTCTTATCTCTGCGAGCCGACTGGACACACACACACTCACACACACAAATACACACACACACTCACACACGCACACACACGCACACTCACACACACATACACTCTTCACCTCTCGATTCCTACCCATTAGTCGCCTCTTACGAAAGGCAGGGCCTTCTTGCCACGGCCGTGTTCTTATCTCTGAGAGCCGACTGGACACACACACACTCACACACGCACACACACGCACACACGCACACACACACGTACACTCTTCACCTCTCGACCCCTACCTTTTAGTCGCCCCTTACGAGAGGCAGGGCCTTCTTGCCCCGGCCGTATTCATATCTCTGCAAGCCGAACGGACACACACACTCATACACACACACTCACACACGCACAAACACACATACACGCACACACGCACACACACATACACTCTTCACCTCTCGACTCCTACCTATTAGTCGCCTCTTACGATAGGCAGGGCCTTCTTGCCTCGGTTGTGCTCTTATCTCTGCAAGCCGAACTAACAAACACACATACTCACACACGCACACACGCACACACGCATACACACATACACTCTTCACCTCTCGACTCCTACTTATTAGTCGCCCCTTACAAGAGGCAGGGCCTTCTTGCCTCGGCCGTATTCTTATCTCTGCAAGCCAAACAGACACAAACATATACACACACACACGCACACACACGCACACACGCACACACACACACATACACTCTTCACCTCTCGACTCCTACCCGTTAGTTGCCTCTTAACGACAGGCAGTGCCTTCTTGCCACGGCCGTGTTCTCATCTCTGCGAGCCGACCGGACACACACACACACTGACACACACACATACACACACACACACTCACACACGCACGCACACACGCACACACACATACACTCTTCACCTCTCGACTCCTACCCATTATTCTCCTCTTACGACAGGCAGGGACTTCTTGCCACGGCCGTGTTTTTATCTCTGCAAGCCAAACGGACACACACACACACGCACACACACACACACGCACACGCACACGCACACGCACACACTCTCTACCTCTCGACTCCTATCCATTAGTCGCCTCTTACGACAGGCATGGCCTTCTTGCCACCGCTTTTTTCTTATCTCTGCGAGCGAAGGGACACACACACACACATACACACACACACTCACACACACACACGCACATACGCACGCACACACGTACACACACATACATTCTTCACCTCTCTAATCCTACCTATTAGTCGCCTCTCACGACAGGCAGGGCCTTCTTGCCTCGGCCGTGTTCTTATTTCTGCAAGACGAACGGACACACACACATACTCACACACTCACACACACACGCACACACGCACACACACACATACACTCTTCACCTCTCTACTCCTACCTATTAGTCGCCTATTACGATAGGCAGGGCCTGCTTGCCTCGGTCGTGTTCTTATTTCTGCAAGCCGAACTAATACACACACATACTCACACACGCACACACACACACGCACACACGCACACACACACACATACACTCTTCACCTTTCGACTCCTACTTATTAGTCGCCCATTACAAGAGGCAGGGCCTTCTTGCCTCTGCCGTATTTTTATCTCTGCAAGCCAAACAGACACACACACATACACACACACTTACACACGCACCCACACGCACACACTCTCCACCTCTCGACTCCTATCCATTAGTCGCCTCTTAAGACAGGCAGGGCCTTCTTGCCACAAACGTATACCTATCTCTGCGAGCCGAACGGACACACACACACACACTTGCACACATACACACACACACATACACGCTTCACCTCTCGACTCCTACCCCTTAGTCGCTCCTTACAGCAAGCATGGCCTTCTTGCCACGGACGTATTCTTATCTCTGCGAGCCGAAGGGATACACACACACATACACACACACACACACACACGCACACACGCACACACACACATACACTCTTCACCTCTTGACTCCTACCTATTAGTCGCCTCTTACGATAGGCAGGGCCTTCTTGCCTCGGTCGTGCTCTTATCTCTGCAAGCCGAACGGACACACACACTCACACACAAATACACAAACACACTCACACATGCACACACACGCACACACGCACACTCACACACACATACACTCTTCACCTCTCGACTCCTACCCATTAGTCGCCTCTTACGACAGGCAGGGCCTTCTTGCCACGGCCGTGTTCGTATCTCTGCGAGCCGACTGGACACACACACTCACACACACAAATACACACATACACTCACACATGCACACACACGCACACACGCACACTCACACACACATACACTCTTCACCTCTCGACTCCTACCCATTAGTCGCCTCTTACGACAGGCAGGGCCTTCTTGCCACGGCCGTGTTCGTATCTCTGCGAGCCGACTGGACACACACACTCACACACACAAATACACTCACACACTCACACATGCACACACACGCACACACGCACACTCACACACACATACACTCTTCACCTCTCGACTTCTACCAATTAGTCGTCTCTTACGACAGGCAGGGCCTTCTTGCCACGGCCGTGTTCTTATCTCTGCGAGCCGACTGGACACACACACACTCACACACACAAATACACACACACACTCACACACGCACACACCCGCACACTCACACACACATACACTCTTCACCACTCGACTCCTACCCATTAGTCGCCTCTTACGACAGGCAGGGCCTTCTTGCCACGGCCGTGTTCGTATCTCTGCGAGCCGACTGGACACACACATTCACACACACAAATACACACACACACACTCACACATGCACACACACGCACACACGCACACTCACACACACATACACTCCTCACCTCTCGACTCCTACCCATTAGTCGCCTCTTACGACAGGCAGGGCCTTCTTGCCACGGCCGTGTTCTTATCTCTGCGAGCCGACTGGACACACACACACTCACACACACAAATACACACACACACTCACACACGCACACACACGCACACTCACACACACATACACTCTTCACCTCTCGACTCCTACCCATTAGTCGCCTCTTACGAAAGGCAGGGCCTTCTTGCCACGGCCGTGTTCTTATCTCTGAGAGCCGACTGGACACACACACACTCACACACGCACACACACGCACACACGCACTTACACACATACACTCTTCACCTCTCGACTCCTACGCATTAGTCGCCGCTTACGACAGGCAGGGCCTTCTTGGCACGGACGTGTCCTTATCACTGCGAGCCGACCGGACACACACACTCACACACGCACACACACACGCACACACGCACACACACACGTACACTCTTCACCTCTCGACTCCTACCCATTAGTTGCCTCTTACGACAGGCAGGCCTTCTTGCCTCGGCCGTATTCTAATCTCTGCGAGCCGAATGGACACGCATACATACACACACACACTTACACACGCACAAACACACACACACCCACACACGCACACACACACACATACACTCTTCACCTCTCGACTCCTACCAATTAGTCGCCACTTACGACAGGCAGGGCCCTCTTGCCTTGGCCGTATTCTTATCTCTGCAAGCCGAACGGACACATACACACTCACACACACAAGCACGCACACACGCACACACACGCACACACACAAAAACACTTTTCACCTCTCGACTCCTACCAATTAGTCGCCACTTACGACAGGCAGGGCATTCTTGCCACGGCCGTGTTCTTATCTCTGCAAGCCAAACGGACACACACACACGCACACACAAACACACGCACACAGGCACACACGCACACACGCACACACGCACACGCACACATTCTCCACCTCTCGATTCCTATCCATTAGTCGCCTCTTAAGACAGGCAGGGCCTTCTTGCCACGGACGTATTCTTATCTCTGCGAGCCGAAAGGACATACACACACACACGCACACACAAACACACGCACACAGGCACACACGCACACACGCACACGTACACGCACACGCACACACTCTCCACCTCTCGACTAATATCCATTAGTCGCCTCTTAAGACAGGCAGGGCGTTCTTGCCTCGGCCGTATTCTTATCTCTGCAAGCCAAACGGACACACACACACACATACACACACATACTCACACACGCACAAACACACGCACACACACAAAGACACATACACTCTTCACCTCTCGACTCCTATTCATTAGTCGCCTCTTACGACAGGCAGGGACTTCTTGCCACGGCCGTGTTCTTATCTTTGCGAGCCGAACGGACACACACACATACACACACACGCACACACACGCGCACACACGCACCCACACACATACTCTCTTCACCTCTCGACTCCTACTTATTAGTCGCCCACTCTTCACATCTCGACTCCTACCCATTATTCGCCCCGTACGATTTGCATCGCCTTCTTGCCACGGCTGTTTTCTTATCTCTGCGAGCCGAAGGGACACACACACATACATGCACACACACTCACAAACACACACACACGCACGCACACACGCACACACACATACACTCACACACACACAAACACGCCCACACGCACACACACATACATTCTTCACCTCTCGACTCCTACCTATTAGTCGCCTCTTACGATAGGCAGGTACTTCTTGCCACGGCCGTGTTCTTATCTCTGCAAGCCGAACGGACACACACACATACTCACACACGCACACACACACGCACACACGCACACACACATACACTCTTCACCTCTCGACTCCTACCTATTAGTCGCCCCTTACAACTGGCAGGGTCTTCTTGCCTTGGCCGTATTCTTACCTCTGCAAGCCAGACGGACACACACACATACACACACACACGCACACACACGCACACACGCACACACACACACATACACTCTTCACCTCTCGACCCCTACCCATTAGTCGCCTCTTACGACAGGCAGGGCCTTCCTGCCACGGCCATGTTCTTATCTCTGCGAGCCGACCGGACACACACACTCACACACACACACATACAAGAACACACACACACACGCAGGCACACACGCGCACACACACATATACACTCTCCACCTTTCGACTCCTATCCATTAGTCGCCTCTTAAGACAGGCATGACCTTCTTGCCACGGACGTATTCTTATCTCTGCAAGCCGAACGGACACACACACATACTCACACACGCACACACACACGCACACACGTACACACACACATACACTCTTCACCTCTCGACTCCTACCCATTAGTCGCCTCTTACGACAGGCAGGGACTTCTTGCCACGGCCGTGTTCTCATTTCAGCGAGCCGAACGGACACACACACACACGCACACACAAAAACACGCACACAGGCACAAACGCACACACGCAAACGCACACGCACACGCACACACTCTCCACCTCTCGAGTCCTATCCATTAGTCGCCTCTTAAGACAGGCAGAGCCTTCTTGCAACGAACGCATTCTTATCTCTGCGAGCCGAAAGGACACGCACACACACTCACACACAAACACACACACGCAAGCACACATACACTATTCACCTCTCGACTTCTACCCATTATTCTCCTCTTACGACAGGCAGGGACTTCTTGCCACGGCCGTGTTCTTATCTCTGCAAGCCGAACGGACACACACACACGCACACACAAACACACACACACACTCGCACACACGCACACACACGCACCCACGCACACGCACACGCACACGCACACGCACACGCACACACTCTCCACCTCTCGACTCCTATCCATTAGCCGCCTCTTAAGACAGGTAGGGCCTTCTTGCCACGGCCGTAATCTTATCTCTGCGAGCCGAGCGGACAAACACACACACTCACACACACACACACACACATACACTCTTCACCTCTCGACCCCTACCTTTTAGTCGCCTCTTACGAGAGGCAGGGCCTTCTTGCCCCGGCCGTATTCATATCTCTGCAAGCCGAACGGACACACACACTCATACACACACACTCACACACGCACAAACACACATACACGCACACACGCACACAAACATACACTCTTCACCTCTCGACTCCTACCCATTAGTCGCCTCTTACGACAGGCAAGGCCTTCTTGCCTCGGCCGTATTCTTATCTCTGCAAGCCGAACGGACACATACACACGCACACACACGCACACACACAAAAACACTTTTCACCTCTCGACTCCTACACATTAGTTGCCTCTTACGACAGGCATGGCCTTCTTGCCTCGGCCGTATTCTAATCTCTGCGAGCGAAGGGACACACACACACACATACACACACACACTCACACACACACGCACATACGCACGCACACACGTACACACACATACATTCTTCACCTCTCTAATCCTACCTATTAGTCGCCTCTCACGACAGGCAGGGCCTTCTTGCCTCGGCCGTGTTCTTATTTCTGCAAGACGAACGGACACACACACATACTCACACACTCACACACACACGCACACACGCACACACACACATACACTCTTCACCTCTCTACTCCTACCTATTAGCCGCCTATTACGATAGGCAGGGCCTGCTTGCCTCGGTCGTGTTCTTATTTCTGCAAGCCGAACTAATACACACACATACTCACACACGCACACACACACACGCACACACACACACACATACACTCTTCACCTTTCGACTCCTACTTATTAGTCGCCCATTACAAGAGGCAGGGCCTTCTTGCCTCTGCCGTATTTTTATCTCTGCAAGCCAAACAGACACACACACATACACACACACTTACACACGCACCCACACGCACACACTCTCCACCTCTCGACTCCTATCCATTAGTCGCCTCTTAAGACAGGCAGGGCCTTCTTGCCACAAACGTATACCTATCTCTGCGAGCCGAACGGACACACACACACACACTTGCACACATACACACACACACACATACACGCTTCACCTCTCGACTCCTACCCCTTAGTCGCTCCTTACAGCAAGCATGGCCTTCTTGCCACGGACGTATTCTTATCTCTGCGAGCCGAAGGGATACACACACACATACACACACACACACACACACACACGCACACACGCACACACACACATACACTCTTCACCTCTTGACTCCTACCTATTAGTCGCCTCTTACGATAGGCAGGGCCTTCTTGCCTCGGTCGTGCTCTTATCTCTGCAAGCCGAACGGACACACACACTCACACACAAATACACACACACACTCACACATGCACACACACGCACACACGCACACTCACACACACATACACTCTTCACCTCTCGACTCCTACCCATTAGTCGCCTCTTACGACAGGCAGGGCCTTCTTGCCACGGCCGTGTTCGTATCTCTGCGAGCCGACTGGACACACACACTCACACACACAAATACACACATACACTCACACATGCACACACACGCACACACGCACACTCACACACACATACACTCTTCACCTCTCGACTCCTACCCATTAGTCGCCTCTTACGACAGGCAGGGCCTTCTTGCCACGGCCGTGTTCGTATCTCTGCGAGCCGACTGGACACACACACTCACACACACAAATACACTCACACACTCACACATGCACACACACGCACACACGCACACTCACACACACATACACTCTTCACCTCTCGACTTCTACCAATTAGTCGCCTCTTACGACAGGCAGGGCCTTCTTGCCACGGCCGTGTTCTTATCTCTGCGAGCCGACTGGACACACACACACTCACACACACAAATACACACACACACTCACACACGCACACACCCGCACACTCACACACACATACACTCTTCACCACTCGACTCCTACCCATTAGTCGCCTCTTACGACAGGCAGGGCCTTCTTGCCACGGCCGTGTTCGTATCTCTGCGAGCCGACTGGACACACACATTCACACACACAAATACACACACACACACTCACACATGCACACACACGCACACACGCACACTCACACACACATACACTCCTCACCTCTCGACTCCTACCCATTAGTCGCCTCTTACGACAGGCAGGGCCTTCTTGCCACGGCCGTGTTCTTATCTCTGCGAGCCGACTGGACACACACACACTCACACACACAAATACACACACACACTCACACACGCACACACACGCACACTCACACACACATACACTCTTCACCTCTCGACTCCTACCCATTAGTCGCCTCTTACGAAAGGCAGGGCCTTCTTGCCACGGCCGTGTTCTTATCTCTGAGAGCCGACTGGACACACACACACTCACACACGCACACACACGCACACACGCACTTACACACATACACTCTTCACCTCTCGACTCCTACGCATTAGTCGCCGCTTACGACAGGCAGGGCCTTCTTGGCACGGACGTGTCCTTATCACTGCGAGCCGACCGGACACACACACTCACACACGCACACACACACGCACACACGCACACACACACGTACACTCTTCACCTCTCGACTCCTACCCATTAGTTGCCTCTTACGACAGGCAGGCCTTCTTGCCTCGGCCGTATTCTAATCTCTGCGAGCCGAATGGACACGCATACATACACACACACACTTACACACGCACAAACACACACACACCCACACACGCACACACACACACATACACTCTTCACCTCTCGACTCCTACCAATTAGTCGCCACTTACGACAGGCAGGGCCCTCTTGCCTTGGCCGTATTCTTATCTCTGCAAGCCGAACGGACACATACACACTCACACACACAAGCACGCACACACGCACACACACGCACACACACAAAAACACTTTTCACCTCTCGACTCCTACCAATTAGCCGCCACTTACGACAGGCAGGGCATTCTTGCCACGGCCGTGTTCTTATCTCTGCAAGCCAAACGGACACACACACACGCACACACAAACACACGCACACAGGCACACACGCACACACGCACACACGCACACGCACACATTCTCCACCTCTCGATTCCTATCCATTAGTCGCCTCTTAAGACAGGCAGGGCCTTCTTGCCACGGACGTATTCTTATCTCTGCGAGCCGAAAGGACATACACACACACACGCACACACAAACACACGCACACAGGCACACACGCACACACGCACACGTACACGCACACGCACACACTCTCCACCTCTCGACTAATATCCATTAGTCGCCTCTTAAGACAGGCAGGGCGTTCTTGCCTCGGCCGTATTCTTATCTCTGCAAGCCAAACGGACACACACACACATACACACACATACTCACACACGCACAAACACACGCACACACACAAAGACACATACACTCTTCACCTCTCGACTCCTATTCATTAGTCGCCTCTTACGACAGGCAGGGACTTCTTGCCACGGCCGTGTTCTTATCTTTGCGAGCCGAACGGACACACACACATACACACACACGCACACACACGCGCACACACGCACCCACACACATACTCTCTTCACCTCTCGACTCCTACTTATTAGTCGCCCACTCTTCACATCTCGACTCCTACCCATTAGTCGCCCCGTACGATTTGCATCGCCTTCTTGCCACGGCTGTTTTCTTATCTCTGCGAGCCGAAGGGACACACACACATACATACACACACACTCACAAACACACACACACGCACGCACACACGCACACACACATACACTCACACACACACAAACACGCCCACACGCACACACACATACATTCTTCACCTCTCGACTCCTACCTATTAGTCGCCTCTTACGATAGGCAGGGACTTCTTGCCACGGCCGTGTTCTTATCTCTGCAAGCCGAACGGACACACACACATACTCACACACGCACACACACACGCACACACGCACACACACATACACTCTTCACCTCTCGACTCCTACCTATTAGTCGCCCCTTACAACTGGCAGGGTCTTCTTGCCTTGGCCGTATTCTTACCTCTGCAAGCCAGACGGACACACACACATACACACACACACGCACACACACGCACACACGCACACACACACACATACACTCTTCACCTCTCGACCCCTACCCATTTGTCGCCTCTTACGACAGGCAGGGCCTTCCTGCCACGGCCATGTTCTTATCTCTGCGAGCCGACCGGACACACACACTCACACACACACACATACAAGAACACACACACACACGCAGGCACACACGCGCACACACACATATACACTCTCCACCTTTCGACTCCTATCCATTAGTCGCCTCTTAAGACAGGCATGACCTTCTTGCCACGGACGTATTCTTATCTCTGCAAGCCGAACGGACACACACACACACGCACACACGCACACACACGCACCCACGCACACGCACACGCACACGCACACGCACACGCACACACTCTCCACCTCTCGACTCCTATCCATTAGCCGCCTCTTAAGACAGGTAGGGCCTTCTTGCCACGGCCGTAATCTTATCTCTGCGAGCCGAGCGGACAAACACACACACTCACACACACACACACACACATACACTCTTCACCTCTCGACCCCTACCTTTTAGTCGCCTCTTACGATAGGCAGGGCCTTCTTGCCTCGGTCGTGTTTTTATCTCTGCAAGCCGAACTAACACACACATACTCACACACGCACACACACACGCACACACGCACACACACATACACTTTTCACCTCTCGACTCCTACTTATTAGTCGCCCACTTTTCACCTCTCGACTCCTACTTATTAGTCGCCCACTCTTCGCCTCTCGACTCCTATCCATTAGTCGCCCACACACACACACACACGCACACGCACACGCACACGTACACACTCTCCACCTCTCGACTCCTATCCATTAGCCGCCTCTTAAGACAGGTAGGGCCTTCTTGCCACGGCCGTAATTTATCTCTGCGAGCCGAGCGGACAAACACACACACGCACACACGCACACAAACATACACTCTTCACCTCTCGACTCCTACCCATTAGTCGCCTCTTACGACAGGCAAGGCCTTCTTGCCTCGGCCGTATTCTTATCTCTGCAAGCCGAACGGACACATACACACGCACACACACGCACACACAGAAAAACACTTTTCACCTCTCGACTCCTACCCATTAGTTGCCTCTTACGACAGGCATGGCCTTCTTGCCTCGGCCGTATTCTAATCTCTGCGAGCCGAATGGACACACACATACATACACACACACTTACACACGCACAAACACACACACACCCACACACGCACACACACACACACATACACTATTCACCTTTCGACTCCTACCTATTAGTCGCCCCTTACAAGAGAGAGGGCCTTCTTGCCTCGGCCGTATTCTTATCTCTGCAAGCCAAACAGACACACACACATACACACACACTTACACACGCACACACACGCACACACGCACACACACACATACACTCTTCACCTCTCGACTCCTACCAATTAGTCGCCACTTACGACAGGCAGGGCCTTCTTGCCTCGGCCGTATTCTTATCTCTGCAAGCCGAACGGACACACACACACTCACACACACACGCACGCACACACGCACACACACGCACACACACACACACACACACAAATACACTCTTCACCTCTCGACTCCTACCCATTAGTCGCCACTTACGACAGGCAGGGCCTTCTTGCCTCGGCCGTATTCTTATCTCTGCAAGCCGAACGGACACACACACACTCACACACACACGCACGCTCACACGCACACACACGCACACACGCACACACACACATACACTCTTCACCTCTCGACTCCTACCTATTAGTCGCCTCTTACGATAGGCAGGGCCTTCTTGCCTCGGTTGTGCTCTTATCTCTGCAAGCCGAACTAACACACACACATACTCACACACGCACACACGCATACACACATACACTCTTCACCTCTCGACTCCTACTTATTAGTCGCCCCTTACAAGAGGCAGGACCTTCTTGCCTCGGCCGTATTCTTATCTCTGCAAGCCAAACAGACACACACACATACACACACACGCACACACACGCACACACGCACACACACACACACATACACTCTTCACCTCTCGACTCCTACCCATTAGTCGCCTCTTAACGACAGGCAGTGCCTTCTTGCCACGGCCGTGTTCTCATCTCTGCGAGCCGACCGGACACACACACACACACTGACACACACACATACACACACACACTCACACACGCACACACATACATACACTCTTCACCTCTCGACTCCTACCCATTATTCTCCTCTTACGAAAGGCAGGGACTTCTTGCCACGGCCGTGTTCTTATCTCTGCAAGCCAAACGGACACACACACACTCACACACCCACACAAGCACACGCACCCGCACACGCACACACTCTCCACCTCTCGACTCCTATCCATTATTCGCCTCTTACGACAGGCATGGCCTTCTTGCCACCGCTTTTTTCTTATCTCTGCGAGCGAAGGGACACACACACACACACATACACACACACACTCACACACACATGCACACACGCACGCACACACGCACACACACATACACTCACACACACAAACACGCACATAAGCACACACATACATTCTTCACCTCTCTAATCCTACCTATTAGTCGCCTCTCACGACAGGCAGGGCCTTCTTGCCTCGGCCGTATTCTTATCTCTGCAAGCCAAACAGACACACACACATACACACACACTTACACACGCACACACACGCACACACGCACACACACACATACACTCTTCACCTCTCGACTCCTACCAATTAGTCGCCACTTACGACAGGCAGGGCCTTCTTGCCGCGGCCGTATTCTTATCTCTGCAAGCCGAACGGACACACACACACTCACACACACACGCACGCACACACGCACACACACGCACGCACACACACACAAATACACTCTTCACCTCTCGACTCCTACTCATTAGTCGCCACTTACGACAGGCAGGGCCTTCTTGCCTCGGCTGTATTCTTATCTCTGCAAGCCGAACGGACGCACACACTCACACACACACGCACGCACACACGCACACACACGCACACACGCACACACACACATACACTCTTTACCTCTCGACTCCTACCAATTAGTCGCCTCTTACGATAGGCAGGGCCTTCTTGCCTCGGTTGTGCTCTTATCTCTGCAAGCCGAACTAACAAACACACATACTCACACACGCACACACGCACACACGCATACACACATACACTCTTCACCTCTCGACTCCTACTTATTAGTCGCCCCTTACAAGAGGAAGGGCCTTCTTGCCTCGGCCGTATTCTTATCTCTGCAAGCCAAACAGACACAAACATATACACACACACGCACACACACGCACACACGCACACACACACATACACTCTTCACCTCTCGACTCCTACCCATTAGTTGCCTCTTAACGACAGGCAGTGACTTCTTGCCACGGCCGAGTTCTCATCTCTGCGAGCCGACCGGACACACACACACACTGACACACACATACACACACACACTCACACACGCACGCACACACGCACACACACATACACTCTTCACCTCTCGACTCCTACCCATTATTCTCCTCTTACGACAGGCAGGGACTTCTTGCCACGGCCGTGTTTTTATCTCTGCAAGCCAAACGGACACACACACACACACGAACACACACACACACGCACACGCACACGCACACGCACACGCACACACTCTCTACCTCTCGACTCCCATCCATTAGTCGCCTCTTACGACAGGCATGGCCTTCTTGCCACCGCTTTTTTCTTATCTCTGCGAGCGAAGGGACACACACACACATACACACACACACACTCACACACACACACGCACATACGCACGCACACACGCACACACACATACATTCTTCACCTCTCTAATCCTACCTATTAGTCGCCTCTCACGACAGGCAGGGCCTTCTTGCCTCGGCCGTGTTCTTATTTCTGCAAGACGAACGGACACACACACACATACTTACACACGCACACACGCACGCACACACGCACACACACATACACTCTTCACCTCTCGACTCCTACCCATTAGTCGCCTCTTAACGACAGGCAGTGCCTTCTTGCCACGGCCGTGTTCTCATCTCTGCGAGCCGACCGGACACACACACACACTGACACACACACATACACACACACACTCACACACGCACGCACACACGCACACACATACATACACTCTTCACCTCTCGACTCCTACCCATTATTCTCCTCTTACGACAGGCAGGGACTTCTTGCCACAGCCGTGTTCTTATCTCTGCCAGCCAAACGGACACACACACACGCACACACACACACACGCACACGCACCCGCACACGCACACACTCTCCACCTCTCGACTCCTATCCATTAGTCGCCTCTTACGACAGGCATGGCCTTCTTGCCACCGCTTTTTTCTTATCTCTGCGAGCGAAGGGACACACACACACACATACACACACACATTCACACACACATGCACACACGCACGCACACACGCACACACACATACACTCACACACACACAAACACGCACATACGCACACACATACATTCTTCACCTCTCTAATCCTACCTATTAGTCGCCTCTCACGACAGGCAGGGCCTTCTTGCCTCGGCTGTATTCTTATCTCTGCAAGCCAAACAGACACACACACATACACACACACTTACACACGCACACACACGCACACACGCACACACACATACACTCTTCACCTTTCGACTCCTACCAATTAGTCGCCACTTACGACAGGCAGGGCCTTCTTGCCGCGGCCGTATTCTTATCTATGCAAGCCGAACGGACGCACACACTCACACACACACGCACGCACACACGCACACACACGCACACACGCACACACACATATACACTCTTCACCTCTCGACTCCTACCAATTAGTCGCCACTTACGACAGGCAGGGCCTTCTTGCCTCGGCCGTATTCTTATCTCTGCAAGCCGAACGGACACACACACATACTCACACACACACGCACGCTCACACGCACACACACGCACACACGCACACACACATACACTCTTCACCTCTCGACTCCTACCTATTAGTCGCCTCTTACGATAGGCAGGGCCTTCTTGCCTCGGTTGTGCTCTTATCTCTGCAAGCCGAACTAACAAACACACATACTCACACACGCACACACGCACACACGCATACACACATACACTCTTCACCTCTCGACTCCTACTTATTAGTCGCCCCTTACAAGAGGCAGGGCCTTCTTGCCTCGGCCGTATTCTTATCTCTGCAAGCCAAACAGACACAAACATACACACACACACACGCACACACACGCACACACGCACACACACACACACACACATACACTCTTCACCTCTCGACTACTACCCATTAGTTGCCTCTTAACGACAGGCAGTGCCTTCTTGCCACGGCCGTGTTCTCATCTCTGCGAGCCGACCGGACACACACACACACTGACACACACACATACACACACACACTCACACACGCACGCACACACGCACACACACATACACTCTTCACCTCTCGACTCCTACCCATTATTCTCCTCTTACGACAGGCAGGGACTTCTTGCCACGGCCGTGTTTTTATCTCTGCAAGCCAAACGGACACACACACGCACACACACACACACGCACACGCACACGCACACGCACACGCACACACTCTCCACCTCTCGACTCCTATCCATTAGTCGCCTCTTACGACAGGCATGGCCTTCTTGCCACCGCTTTTTTCTTATCTCTGCGAGCGAACGGACACACACACACATACACACACACACTCACACACACACACGCACATACGCACGCACACACGCACACACACATACATTCTTCACCTCTCTAATCCTACCTATTAGTCGCCTCTCACGACAGGCAGGGCCTTCTTGCCTCGGCCGTGTTCTTATTTCTGCAAGACGAACGGACACAGACACACATACTTACACACGGACACACGCACGCACACACGCACACACACATACACTCACACACACACAAACACGTACACACGCACACACACATACATTCTTCACCTCTCGACTCCTACCTATTAGTCGACTCTTACGATAGGCAGGGCCTTCTTGCCTTGGGGGTGTTCTTATCTCTGCAAGCCGAACGGACACACACACATACTCACACACTCACACACACACGCACACACGCACACACACATACACTCTTCACCTCTCGACTCCTACCTATTAGTCGCCTATTACGATAGGCAGGGCCTGCTTGCCTCGGTCGTGTTCTTATTTCTGCAAGCCGAACTAATACACACACATACTCACACACGCACACACACACGCACACACGCACACACACACACATACACTCTTCACCTCTCGACTCCTACTTATTAGTCGCCCATTACAAGAGGCAGGGCCTTCTTGCCTCTGCCGTATTTTTATCTCTGCAAGCCAAAGAGACACACACACATACACACACACTTACACACGCACCCACACGCACACGCACACGCACACACTCTTCACCTCTCGACTCCTATCCATTAGTCGCCTCTTAAGACAGGCAGGGCCTTCTTGCCACGGACGTATACCTATCTCTGCGAGCCGAACGGACACACACACACACACACTTGCACACATACACACATACACGCTTCACCTCTCGACTCCTACCCATTAGTCGCTCCTTACAGCAAGCATGGCCTTCTTGCCACGGACGTATTCTTATCTCTGCAAGCCAAACAGACACACACACATACACACACACGCACACACACGCACACACGCACACACACACATACACTCTTCACCTCTCGACTCCTACCCATTAGTCGCCTCTTAACGACAGGCAGTGCCTTCTTGCCACGGCCGTGTTCTCATCTCTGCGAGCCGACCGGACACACACACACACACTGACACACACACATACACACACACACTCACACACGCACGCACACACGCACACACATACATACACTCTTCACCTCTCGACTCCTACCCATTATTCTCCTCTTACGACAGGCAGGGACTTCTTGCCACGGCCGTTTTCTTATCTCTGCAAGCCAAACGGACACACACACACTCACACACCCACACACGCACACGCACCCGCACACGCACACACTCTCCACCTCTCGACTCCTATCCATTAGTCGCCTCTTACGACAGGCATGGCCTTCTTGCCACCGCTTTTTTCTTATCTCTGCGAGCGAAGGGACACACACACACACACATACACACACACACTCACACACACATGCACACACGCACGCACACACGCACACACACATACACTCACACACACAAACACGCACATAAGCACACACATACATTCTTCACCTCTCTAATCCTACCTATTAGTCGCCTCTCACGACAGGCAGGGCCTTCTTGCCTCGGCCGTATTCTTATCTCTGCAAGCCAAACAGACACACACACATACACACACACTTACACACGCACACACACGCACACACGCACACACACACACACAAATAAACTCTTCACCTCTCGACTCCTACCCATTAGTCGCCACTTACGACAGGCAGGGCCTTCTTGCCTCGGCCGTATTCTTATCTCTGCAAGCCGAACGGACACACACACATACTCACACACACACGCACGCTCACACGCACACACACGCACACACGCACACACACATACACTCTTCACCTCTCGACTCCTACCTATTAGTCGCCTCTTACGATAGGCAGGGCCTTCTTGCCTCGGTTGTGCTCTTATCTCTGCAAGCCGAACTAACAAACACACATACTCACACACGCACACACGCACACACGCATACACACATACACTCTTCACCTCTCGACTCCTACTTATTAGTCGCCCCTTACAAGAGGCAGGGCCTTCTTGCCTCGGCCGTATTTTTATCTCTGCAAGCCAAACAGACACAAACATACACACACACACACACGCACACACACGCACACACGCACACTCACACACACATACACTCTTCACCTCTCGACTCCTACCCATTAGTCGCCTCTTACGACAGGCAGGGCCTTCTTGCCACGGCCGTGTTCGTATCTCTGCGAGCCGACCGGACACACACACACACTGACACACACACATACACACACACTCACACACGCACGCACACACGCACACACACATACACTCTTCACCTCTCGACTCCTACCCATTATTCTCCTCTTACGACAGGCAGGGACTTCTTGCCACGGCCGTGTTTTTATCTCTGCAAGCCAAACGGACACACACACACACACGAACACACACACACACGCACACGCACACGCACACGCAAACGCACACACTCTCTACCTCTCGACTCCCATCCATTAGTCGCCTCTTACGACAGGCATGGCCTTCTTGCCACCGCTTTTTTCTTATCTCTGCGAGCGAAGGGACACACACACACATACACACACACACACTCACACACACACGCACATACGCACGCACACACGCACACACACATACATTCTTCACCTCTCTAATCCTACCTATTAGTCGCCTCTCACGACAGGCAGGGCCTTCTTGCCTCGGCCGTGTTCTTATTTCTGCAAGACGAACGGACACACACACACATACTTACACACGCACACACGCACGCACACACGCACACACACATACACTCTTCACCTCTCGACTCCTACCCATTAGTCGCCTCTTAACGACAGGCAGTGCCTTCTTGCCACGGCCGTGTTCTCATCTCTGCGAGCCGACCGGACACACACACACACTGACACACACACATACACACACACACTCACACACGCACGCACACACGCACACACATACATACACTCTTCACCTCTCGACTCCTACCCATTATTCTCCTCTTACGACAGGCAGGGACTTCTTGCCACAGCCGTGTTCTTATTTCTGCCAGCCAAACGGACACACACACACGCACACACACACACACGCACACGCACCCGCACACGCACACACTCTCCACCTTTCGACTCCTATCCATTAGTCGCCTCTTACGACAGGCATGGCCTTCTTGCCACCGCTTTTTTCTTATCTCTGCGAGCGAAGGGACACACACACACACATACACACACACATTCACACACACATGCACACACGCACGCACACACGCACACACACATACACTCACACACACACAAACACGCACATACGCACACACATACATTCTTCACCTCTCTAATCCTACCTATTAGTCGCCTCTCACGACAGGCAGGGCCTTCTTGCCTCGGCTGTATTCTTATCTCTGCAAGCCAAACAGACACACACACATACACACACACTTACACACGCACACACACGCACACACGCACACACACATACACTCTTCACCTTTCGACTCCTACCAATTAGTCGCCACTTACGACAGGCAGGGCCTTCTTGCCGCGGCCGTATTCTTATCTCTGCAAGCCGAACGGACACACACACACTCACACACACACGCACGCACACACGCACACACACGCACACACACACACACACAAATAAACTCTTCACCTCTCGACTCCTACCCATTAGTCGCCACTTACGACAGGCAGGGCCTTCTTGCCTCGGCCGTATTCTTATCTCTGCAAGCCGAACGGACACACACACACTCACACACACACGCACGCACACACGCACACACACGCACACACACACACACAAATAAACTCTTCACCTCTCGACTCCTATCCATTAGCCGCCTCTTAAGACAGGTAGGGCCTTCTTGCCACGGCCGTAATCTTATCTCTGCGAGCCGAGCGGACAAACACACACACTCACACACACACACACACATACACTCTTCGCCTCTCGACCCCTACCTTTTAGTTGCCTCTTACGAGAGGCAGGGCCTTCTTGCCCCGGCCGTATTCATATCTCTGCAAGCCGAACGGACACACACACTCATACACACACACTCACACACGCACAAACACACGCACACACACATACACTTTTCACCTCTCGACTCCTACTTATTAGTCGCCCACTTTTCACCTCTCGACTCCTACTTATTAGTCGCCCACTCTTCGCCTCTCGACTCCTATCCAATAGTCGCCCACACACACACACACGCACACACGCACACACACATACACTCACACACACACAAACACGCCCACACGCACACACACATACATTCTTCACCTCTCGACTCCTACCTATTAGTCGCCTCTTACGATAGGCAGGGCCTTCTTGCCTCCGTCGTGTTTTTATCTCTGCAAGCCGAAGTAACACACACACATACTCACACACGCACACACACACGCACACACGCACACACACATACACTTTTCACCTCTCGACTCCTACTTATTAGTCGCCCACTTTTCACCTCTCGACTCCTACTTATTAGTCGCCCACTCTTCGCCTCTCGACTCCTATCCATTAGTCGCCCACACACACACACACGCACACACGCACACACACGCACCCACGCACACGCACACGCACACGCACACGCACACGCACACACTCTCCACCTCTCGACTCCTATCCATTAGCCGCCTCTTAAGACAGGTAGGGCCTTCTTGCCACGGCCGTAATCTTATCTCTGCGAGCCGAGCGGACAAACACACACACTCACACACACACACACACATACACTCTTCACCTCTCGACCCCTACCTTTTAGTCGCCTCTTACGATAGGCAGGGCCTTCTTGCCTCGGTCGTGTTTTTATCTCTGCAAGCCGAACTAACACACACACATACTCACACACGCACACACACACGCACACACGCACACACACATACACTTTTCACCTCTCGACTCCTACTTATTAGTCGCCCACTTTTCACCTCTCGACTCCTACTTATTAGTCGCCCACTCTTCGCCTCTCGACTCCTATCCATTAGTCGCCCACACACACACACACACGCACACACGCACACACACGCACCCACGCACACGCACACGCACACGCACACGCACACGCACACACTCTCCACCTCTCGACTCCTATCCATTAGCCGCCTCTTAAGACAGGTAGGGCCTTCTTGCCACGGCCGTAATTTATCTCTGCGAGCCGAGCGGACAAACACACACACGCACACACGCACACAAACATACACTCTTCACCTCTCGACTCCTACCCATTAGTCGCCTCTTACGACAGGCAAGGCCTTCTTGCCTCGGCCGTATTCTTATCTCTGCAAGCCGAACGGACACATACACACGCACACACACGCACACACACAAAAACACTTTTCACCTCTCGACTCCTACCCATTAGTTGCCTCTTACGACAGGCATGGCCTTCTTGCCTCGGCCGTATTCTAATCTCTGCGAGCCGAATGGACACACACATACATACACACACACTTACACACGCACAAACACACACACACCCACACACGCACACACACACACACATACACTATTCACCTTTCGACTCCTACCTATTAGTCGCCCCTTACAAGAGAGAGGGCCTTCTTGCCTCGGCCGTATTCTTATCTCTGCAAGCCAAACAGACACACACACATACACACACACTTACACACGCACACACACGCACACACGCACACACACACATACACTCTTCACCTCTCGACTCCTACCAATTAGTCGCCACTTACGACAGGCAGGGCCTTCTTGCCTCGGCCGTATTCTTATCTCTGCAAGCCGAACGGACACACTCACACTCACACACACACGCACGCACACACGCACACACACGCACACACACACACACACACACACAAATACACTCTTCACCTCTCGACTCCTACCCATTAGTCGCCACTTACGACAGGCAGGGCCTTCTTGCCTCGGCCGTATTCTTATCTCTGCAAGCCGAACGGACACACACACACTCACACACACACGCACGCTCACACGCACACACACGCACACACGCACACACACACATACACTCTTCACCTCTCGACTCCTACCTATTAGTCGCCTCTTACGATAGGCAGGGCCTTCTTGCCTCGGTTGTGCTCTTATCTCTGCAAGCCGAACTAACACACACACATACTCACACACGCACACACGCATACACACATACACTCTTCACCTCTCGACTCCTACTTATTAGTCGCCCCTTACAAGAGGCAGGACCTTCTTGCCTCGGCCGTATTCTTATCTCTGCAAGCCAAACAGACACACACACATACACACACACGCACACACACGCACACACGCACACACACACACACATACACTCTTCACCTCTCGACTCCTACCCATTAGTCGCCTCTTAACGACAGGCAGTGCCTTCTTGCCACGGCCGTGTTCTCATCTCTGCGAGCCGACCGGACACACACACACACACTGACACACACACATACACACACACACTCACACACGCACACACATACATACACTCTTCACCTCTCGACTCCTACCCATTATTCTCCTCTTACGAAAGGCAGGGACTTCTTGCCACGGCCGTGTTCTTATCTCTGCAAGCCAAACGGACACACACACACTCACACACCCACACAAGCACACGCACCCGCACACGCACACACTCTCCACCTCTCGACTCCTATCCATTATTCGCCTCTTACGACAGGCATGGCCTTCTTGCCACCGCTTTTTTCTTATCTCTGCGAGCGAAGGGACACACACACACACACACATACACACACACACACTCACACACACATGCACACACGCACGCACACACGCACACACACATACACTCACACACACAAACACGCACATAAGCACACACATACATTCTTCACCTCTCTAATCCTACCTATTAGTCGCCTCTCACGACAGGCAGGGCCTTCTTGCCTCGGCCGTATTCTTATCTCTGCAAGCCAAACAGACACACACACTTACACACACACACGCACGCACACACGCACACACACGCACGCACACACACACAAATACACTCTTCACCTCTCGACTCCTACTCATTAGTCGCCACTTACGACAGGCAGGGCCTTCTTGCCTCGGCTGTATTCTTATCTCTGCAAGCCGAACGGACGCACACACTCACACACACACGCACGCACACACGCACACACACGCACACACGCACACACACACATACACTCTTTACCTCTCGACTCCTACCAATTAGTCGCCTCTTACGATAGGCAGGGCCTTCTTGCCTCGGTTGTGCTCTTATCTCTGCAAGCCGAACTAACAAACACACATACTCACACACGCACACACGCACACACGCATACACACATACACTCTTCACCTCTCGACTCCTACTTATTAGTCGCCCCTTACAAGAGGAAGGGCCTTCTTGCCTCGGCCGTATTCTTATCTCTGCAAGCCAAACAGACACAAACATATACACACACACGCACACACACGCACACACGCACACACACACATACACTCTTCACCTCTCGACTCCTACCCATTAGTTGCCTCTTAACGACAGGCAGTGACTTCTTGCCACGGCCGAGTTCTCATCTCTGCGAGCCGACCGGACACACACACACACTGACACACACATACACACACACACTCACACACGCACGCACACACGCACACACACATACACTCTTCACCTCTCGACTCCTACCCATTATTCTCCTCTTACGACAGGCAGGGACTTCTTGCCACGGCCGTGTTTTTATCTCTGCAAGCCAAACGGACACACACACACACACGAACACACACACACACGCACACGCACACGCACACGCACACGCACACACTCTCTACCTCTCGACTCCCATCCATTAGTCGCCTCTTACGACAGGCATGGCCTTCTTGCCACCGCTTTTTTCTTATCTCTGCGAGCGAAGGGACACACACACATACACACACACACACTCACACACACACACGCACATACGCACGCACACACGCACACACATACATTCTTCACCTCTCTAATCCTACCTATTAGTCGCCTCTCACGACAGGCAGGGCCTTCTTGCCTCGGCCGTGTTCTTATTTCTGCAAGACGAACGGACACACACACACATACTTACACACGCACACACGCACGCACACACGCACACACACATACACTCTTCACCTCTCGACTCCTACCCATTAGTCGCCTCTTAACGACAGGCAGTGCCTTCTTGCCACGGCCGTGTTCTCATCTCTGCGAGCCGACCGGACACACACACACACTGACACACACACATACACACACACACTCACACACGCACGCACACACGCACACACATACATACACTCTTCACCTCTCGACTCCTACCCATTATTCTCCTCTTACGACAGGCAGGGACTTCTTGCCACAGCCGTGTTCTTATCTCTGCCAGCCAAACGGACACACACACACGCACACACACACACACGCACACGCACCCGCACACGCACACACTCTCCACCTCTCGACTCCTATCCATTAGTCGCCTCTTACGACAGGCATGGCCTTCTTGCCACCGCTTTTTTCTTATCTCTGCGAGCGAAGGGACACACACACACACATACACACACACATTCACACACACATGCACACACGCACGCACACACGCACACACACATACACTCACACACACACAAACACGCACATACGCACACACATACATTCTTCACCTCTCTAATCCTACCTATTAGTCGCCTCTCACGACAGGCAGGGCCTTCTTGCCTCGGCTGTATTCTTATCTCTGCAAGCCAAACAGACACACACACATACACACACACTTACACACGCACACACACGCACACACGCACACACACATACACTCTTCACCTTTCGACTCCTACCAATTAGTCGCCACTTACGACAGGCAGGGCCTTCTTGCCGCGGCCGTATTCTTATCTATGCAAGCCGAACGGACACACACACACTCACACACACACGCACGCACACACGCACACACACGCACACACACACACACAAATAAACTCTTCACCTCTCGACTCCTACCCATTAGTCGCCACTTACGACAGGCAGGGCCTTCTTGCCTCGGCCGTATTCTTATCTCTGCAAGCCGAACGGACGCACACACTCACACACACACGCACGCACACACGCACACACACGCACACACGCACACACACATATACACTCTTCACCTCTCGACTCCTACCAATTAGTCGCCACTTACGACAGGCAGGGCCTTCTTGCCTCGGCCGTATTCTTATCTCTGCAAGCCGAACGGACACACACACATACTCACACACACACGCACGCTCACACGCACACACACGCACACACGCACACACACATACACTCTTCACCTCTCGACTCCTACCTATTAGTCGCCTCTTACGATAGGCAGGGCCTTCTTGCCTCGGTTGTGCTCTTATCTCTGCAAGCCGAACTAACAAACACACATACTCACACACGCACACACGCACACACGCATACACACATACACTCTTCACCTCTCGACTCCTACTTATTAGTCGCCCCTTACAAGAGGCAGGGCCTTCTTGCCTCGGCCGTATTCTTATCTCTGCAAGCCAAACAGACACAAACATACACACACACACACACGCACACACACGCACACACGCACACACACACACACACATACACTCTTCACCTCTCGACTCCTACCCATTAGTTGCCTCTTAACGACAGGCAGTGCCTTCTTGCCACGGCCGTGTTCTCATCTCTGCGAGCCGACCGGACACACACACACACACTGACACACACACATACACACACACACTCACACACGCACGCACACACGCACACACACATACACTCTTCACCTCTCGACTCCTACCCATTATTCTCCTCTTACGACAGGCAGGGACTTCTTGCCACGGCCGTGTTTTTATCTCTGCAAGCCAAACGGACACACACACACACGCACACACACACACACGCACACGCACACGCACACGCACACGCACACACTCTCCACCTCTCGACTCCTATCCATTAGTCGCCTCTTACGACAGGCATGGCCTTCTTGCCACCGCTTTTTTCTTATCTCTGCGAGCGAACGGACACACACACACACATACACACACACACTCACACACACACACGCACATACGCACGCACACACGCACACACACATACATTCTTCACCTCTCTAATCCTACCTATTAGTCGCCTCTCACGACAGGCAGGGCCTTCTTGCCTCGGCCGTGTTCTTATTTCTGCAAGACGAACGGACACAGACACACATACTTACACACGGACACACGCACGCACACACGCACACACACATACACTCACACACACACAAACACGTACACACGCACACACACATACATTCTTCACCTCTCGACTCCTACCTATTAGTCGACTCTTACGATAGGCAGGGCCTTCTTGCCTTGGGGGTGTTCTTATCTCTGCAAGCCGAACGGACACACACACATACTCACACACTCACACACACACGCACACACGCACACACACATACACTCTTCACCTCTCGACTCCTACCTATTAGTCGCCTATTACGATAGGCAGGGCCTGCTTGCCTCGGTCGTGTTCTTATTTCTGCAAGCCGAACTAATACACACACATACTCACACACGCACACACACACGCACACACGCACACACACACATACACTCTTCACCTCTCGACTCCTACTTATTAGTCGCCCATTACAAGAGGCAGGGCCTTCTTGCCTCTGCCGTATTTTTATCTCTGCAAGCCAAAGAGACACACACACATACACACACACTTACACACGCACCCACACGCACACGCACACGCACACACTCTTCACCTCTCGACTCCTATCCATTAGTCGCCTCTTAAGACAGGCAGGGCCTTCTTGCCACGGACGTATACCTATCTCTGCGAGCCGAACGGACACACACACACACACACACACTTGCACACATACACACATACACGCTTCACCTCTCGACTCCTACCCATTAGTCGCTCCTTACAGCAAGCATGGCCTTCTTGCCACGGACGTATTCTTATCTCTGCAAGCCAAACAGACACACACACATACACACACACGCACACACACGCACACACGCACACACACACATACACTCTTCACCTCTCGACTCCTACCCATTAGTCGCCTCTTAACGACAGGCAGTGCCTTCTTGCCACGGCCGTGTTCTCATCTCTGCGAGCCGACCGGACACACACACACACACTGACACACACACATACACACACACACTCACACACGCACGCACACACGCACACACATACATACACTCTTCACCTCTCGACTCCTACCCATTATTCTCCTCTTACGACAGGCAGGGACTTCTTGCCACGGCCGTGTTCTTATCTCTGCAAGCCAAACGGACACACACACACTCACACACCCACACACGCACACGCACCCGCACACGCACACACTCTCCACCTCTCGACTCCTATCCATTAGTCGCCTCTTACGACAGGCATGGCCTTCTTGCCACCGCTTTTTTCTTATCTCTGCGAGCGAAGGGACACACACACACACACATACACACACACACTCACACACACATGCACACACGCACGCACACACGCACACACACATACACTCACACACACAAACACGCACATAAGCACACACATACATTCTTCACCTCTCTAATCCTACCTATTAGTCGCCTCTCACGACAGGCAGGGCCTTCTTGCCTCGGCCGTATTCTTATCTCTGCAAGCCAAACAGACACACACACATACACACACACTTACACACGCACACACACGCACACACGCACACACACACATACACTCTTCACCTCTCGACTCCTACCAATTAGTCGCCACTTACGACAGGCAGGGCCTTCTTGCCGCGGCCGTATTCTTATCTCTGCAAGCCGAACGGACACACACACACTCACACACACACGCACGCACACACGCACACACACGCACACACACACACACAAATAAACTCTTCACCTCTCGACTCCTACCCATTAGTCGCCACTTACGACAGGCAGGGCCTTCTTGCCTCGGCCGTATTCTTATCTCTGCAAGCCGAACGGACACACACACATACTCACACACACACGCACGCTCACACGCACACACACGCACACACGCACACACACATACACTCTTCACCTCTCGACTCCTACCTATTAGTCGCCTCTTACGATAGGCAGGGCCTTCTTGCCTCGGTTGTGCTCTTATCTCTGCAAGCCGAACTAACAAACACACATACTCACACACGCACACACGCACACACGCATACACACATACACTCTTCACCTCTCGACTCCTACTTATTAGTCGCCCCTTACAAGAGGCAGGGCCTTCTTGCCTCGGCCGTATTCTTATCTCTGCAAGCCAAACAGACACAAACATACACACACACACACACACGCACACACACGCACACACGCACACTCACACACACATACACTCTTCACCTCTCGACTCCTACCCATTAGTCGCCTCTTACGACAGGCAGGGCCTTCTTGCCACGGCCGTGTTCGTATCTCTGCGAGCCGACCGGACACACACACACTGACACACACACATACACACACACACTCACACACGCACGCACACACGCACACACACATACACTCTTCACCTCTCGACTCCTACCCATTATTCTCCTCTTACGACAGGCAGGGACTTCTTGCCACGGCCGTGTTTTTATCTCTGCAAGCCAAACGGACACACACACACACACGAACACACACACACACGCACACGCACACGCACACGCAAACGCACACACTCTCTACCTCTCGACTCCCATCCATTAGTCGCCTCTTACGACAGGCATGGCCTTCTTGCCACCGCTTTTTTCTTATCTCTGCGAGCGAAGGGACACACACGCACATACGCACGCACACACGCACACACACATACATTCTTCACCTCTCTAATCCTACCTATTAGTCGCCTCTCACGACAGGCAGGGCCTTCTTGCCTCGGCCGTGTTCTTATTTCTGCAAGACGAACGGACACACACACACATACTTACACACGCACACACGCACGCACACACGCACACACACATACACTCTTCACCTCTCGACTCCTACCCATTAGTCGCCTCTTAACGACAGGCAGTGCCTTCTTGCCACGGCCGTGTTCTCATCACTGCGAGCCGACCGGACACACACACACACTGACACACACACATACACACACACACTCACACACGCACGCACACACGCACACACATACATACACTCTTCACCTCTCGACTCCTACCCATTATTCTCCTCTTACGACAGGCAGGGACTTCTTGCCACAGCCGTGTTCTTATCTCTGCCAGCCAAACGGACACACACACACGCACACACACACACACGCACACGCACCCGCACACGCACACACTCTCCACCTTTCGACTCCTATCCATTAGTCGCCTCTTACGACAGGCATGGCCTTCTTGCCACCGCTTTTTTCTTATCTCTGCGAGCGAAGGGACACACACACACACATACACACACACATTCACACACACATGCACACACGCACGCACACACGCACACACACATACACTCACACACACACAAACACGCACATACGCACACACATACATTCTTCACCTCTCTAATCCTACCTATTAGTCGCCTCTCACGACAGGCAGGGCCTTCTTGCCTCGGCTGTATTCTTATCTCTGCAAGCCAAACAGACACACACACATACACACACACTTACACACGCACACACACGCACACACGCACACACACATACACTCTTCACCTTTCGACTCCTACCAATTAGTCGCCACTTACGACAGGCAGGGCCTTCTTGCCGCGGCCGTATTCTTATCTCTGCAAGCCGAACGGACACACACACACTCACACACACACGCACGCACACACGCACACACACGCACACACACACACACAAATAAACTCTTCACCTCTCGACTCCTACCCATTAGTCGCCACTTACGACAGGCAGGGCCTTCTTGCCTCGGCCGTATTCTTATCTCTGCAAGCCGAACGGACACACACACATACTCACACACACACGCACGCTCACACGCACACACACGCACACACGCACACACACATACACTCTTCACCTATCGACTCCTACCTATTAGTCGCCTCTTACGATAGGCAGGGCCTTCTTGCCTCGGTTGTGCTCTTATCTCTGCAAGCCGAACTAACAAACACACATACTCACACACGCACACACGCACACACGCATACACACATACACTCTTCACCTCTCGACTCCTACTTATTAGTCGCCCCTTACAAGAGGCAGGGCCTTCTTGCCTCGGCCGTATTCTTATCTCTGCAAGCCAAACAGACACAAACATACACACACACACACGCACACACACGCACACACGCACACTCACACACACATACACTCTTCACCTCTCGACTCCTACCCATTAGTCGCCTCTTACGACAGGCAGGGCCTTCTTGCCACGGCCGTGTTCGTATCTCTGCGAGCCGACTGGACACACACACTCACACACACAAATACACACATACACTCACACATGCACACACACGCACACACGCACACTTACACACACATACACTCTTCACCTCTCGACTCCTACCCATTAGTCGCCTCTTACGACAGGCAGGGCCTTCTTGCCACGGCCGTGTTCGTATCTCTGCGAGCCGACTGGACACACACACTCACACACACAAATACACTCACACACTCACACATGCACACACACGCACACACGCACACTCACACACACATACACTCTTCACCTCTCGACTTTTACCCATTAGTCGCCTCTTACGACAGGCAGGGCCTTCTTGCCACGGCCGTGTTCTTATCTCTGCGAGCCGACTGGACACACACACACTCACACACACAAATACACACACACACTCACACACGCACACACACGCACACTCACACACACATACACTCTTCACCACTCGACTCCTACCCATTAGTCGCCTCTTACGACAGGCAGGGCCTTCTTGCCACGGCCGTGTTCGTATCTCTGCGAGCCGACTGGACACACACACTCACACACACAAATACACACAAACACTCACACATGCACACACCCGCACACACGCACACTCATACACACATACACTCCTCACCTCTCGACTCCTACCCATTAGTCGCCTCTTACGACAGGCAGGGCCTTCTTGCCACGGCCGTGTTCTTATCTCTGCGAGCCGACTGGACACACACACACTCACACACACAAATACACACACACACTCACACACGCACACACACGCACACTCACACACACATACACTCTTCACCTCTCGATTCCTACCCATTAGTCGCCTCTTACGAAAGGCAGGGCCTTCTTGCCACGGCCGTGTTCTTATCTCTGAGAGCCGACTGGACACACACACACTCACACACGCACACACACGCACACACGCACACACACACGTACACTCTTCACCTCTCGACCCCTACCTTTTAGTCGCCCCTTACGAGAGGCAGGGCCTTCTTGCCCCGGCCGTATTCATATCTCTGCAAGCCGAACGGACACACACACTCATACACACACACTCACACACGCACAAACACACATACACGCACACACGCACACACACATACACTCTTCACCTCTCGACTCCTACCTATTAGTCGCCTCTTACGATAGGCAGGGCCTTCTTGCCTCGGTTGTGCTCTTATCTCTGCAAGCCGAACTAACAAACACACATACTCACACACGCACACACGCACACACGCATACACACATACACTCTTCACCTCTCGACTCCTACTTATTAGTCGCCCCTTACAAGAGGCAGGGCCTTCTTGCCTCGGCCGTATTCTTATCTCTGCAAGCCAAACAGACACAAACATATACACACACACACGCACACACACGCACACACGCACACACACACACATACACTCTTCACCTCTCGACTCCTACCCGTTAGTTGCCTCTTAACGACAGGCAGTGCCTTCTTGCCACGGCCGTGTTCTCATCTCTGCGAGCCGACCGGACACACACACACACTGACACACACACATACACACACACACACTCACACACGCACGCACACACGCACACACACATACACTCTTCACCTCTCGACTCCTACCCATTATTCTCCTCTTACGACAGGCAGGGACTTCTTGCCACGGCCGTGTTTTTATCTCTGCAAGCCAAACGGACACACACACACACGCACACACACACACACGCACACGCACACGCACACGCACACACTCTCTACCTCTCGACTCCTATCCATTAGTCGCCTCTTACGACAGGCATGGCCTTCTTGCCACCGCTTTTTTCTTATCTCTGCGAGCGAAGGGACACACACACACACATACACACACACACTCACACACACACACGCACATACGCACGCACACACGTACACACACATACATTCTTCACCTCTCTAATCCTACCTATTAGTCGCCTCTCACGACAGGCAGGGCCTTCTTGCCTCGGCCGTGTTCTTATTTCTGCAAGACGAACGGACACACACACATACTCACACACTCACACACACACGCACACACGCACACACACACATACACTCTTCACCTCTCTACTCCTACCTATTAGTCGCCTATTACGATAGGCAGGGCCTGCTTGCCTCGGTCGTGTTCTTATTTCTGCAAGCCGAACTAATACACACACATACTCACACACGCACACACACACACGCACACACGCACACACACACACATACACTCTTCACCTTTCGACTCCTACTTATTAGTCGCCCATTACAAGAGGCAGGGCCTTCTTGCCTCTGCCGTATTTTTATCTCTGCAAGCCAAACAGACACACACACATACACACACACTTACACACGCACCCACACGCACACACTCTCCACCTCTCGACTCCTATCCATTAGTCGCCTCTTAAGACAGGCAGGGCCTTCTTGCCACAAACGTATACCTATCTCTGCGAGCCGAACGGACACACACACACACACTTGCACGCTTCACCTCTCGACTCCTACCCTTTAGTCGCTCCTTACAGCAAGCATGGCCTTCTTGCCACGGACGTATTCTTATCTCTGCGAGCCGAAGGGATACACACACACATACACACACACACACACACACGCACACACGCACACACACACATACACTCTTCACCTCTTGACTCCTACCTATTAGTCGCCTCTTACGATAGGCAGGGCCTTCTTGCCTCGGTCGTGCTCTTATCTCTGCAAGCCGAACGGACACACACACTCACACACAAATACACACACACACACTCACACATGCACACACACGCACACACGCACACTCACACACACATACACTCTTCACCTCTCGACTCCTACCCATTAGTCGCCTCTTACGACAGGCAGGGCCTTCTTGCCACGGCCGTGTTCGTATCTCTGCGAGCCGACTGGACACACACACACTCACACACACAAATACACACACACACTCACACACGCACACACACGCACACTCACACACACATACACTCTTCACCTCTCGATTCCTACCCATTAGTCGCCTCTTACGAAAGGCAGGGCCTTCTTGCCACGGCCGTGTTCTTATTTTTGAGAGCCGACTGGACACACACACACTCACACACGCACACACACGCACACACGCACTTACACACATACACTCTTCACCTCTCGACTCCTACGCATTAGTCGCCGCTTACGACAGGCAGGGCCTTCTTGGCACGGACGTGTCCTTATCACTGCGAGAAGACCGGACACACACACTCTCACACGCACACACACACGCACACACGCACACACACACGTACACTCTTCACCTCTCGACCCCTACCTTTTAGTCGCCTCTTACGAGAGGCAGGGCCTTCTTGCCCTGGCCGTATTCATATCTCTGCAAGCCGAACGGACACACACACTCATACACACACACTCACACACGCACAAACACACATACACGCACACACGCACACACACATACACTCTTCACCTCTCGACTCCTACCTATTAGTCGCCTCTTACGATAGGCAGGGCCTTCTTGCCTCGGTTGTGCTCTTATCTCTGCAAGCCGAACTAACAAACACACATACTCACACACGCACACACGCACACACGCATACACACATACACTCTTCACCTCTCGACTCCTACTTATTAGTCGCCCCTTACAAGAGGCAGGGCCTTCTTGCCTCGGCCGTATTCTTATCTCTGCAAGCCAAACAGACACAAACATATACACACACACACACGCACACACACGCACGCACGCACACACACACACATACACTCTTCACCTCTCGACTCCTACCCGTTAGTTGCCTCTTAACGACAGGCAGTGCCTTCTTGCCACGGCCGTGTTCTCATCTCTGCGAGCCGACCGGACACACACACACACACACTGACACACACACATACACACACACACTCACACACGCACGCACACACGCCCACACACATACACTCTTCACCTCTCGACTCCTACCCATTATTCTCCTCTTACGACAGGCAGGGACTTCTTGCCACGGCCGTGTTTTTATCTCTGCAAGCCAAACGGACACACACACACACACGCACACACACACACACGCACACGCACACGCACACGCACACACTCTCTACCTCTCGACTCCTATCCATTAGTCGCCTCTTACGACAGGCATGGCCTTCTTGCCACCGCTTTTTTCTTATCTCTGCGAGCGAAGGGACACACACAAACACATACACACACACTCACACACACACACGCACATACGCACGCACACACGTACACACACATACATTCTTCACCTCTCTAATCCTACCTATTAGTCGCCTCTCACGACAGGCAGGGCCTTCTTGCCTCGGCCGTGTTCTTATTTCTGCAAGACGAACGGACACACACACATACTCACACACTCACACACACACGCACACACGCACACACACACATACACTCTTCACCTCTCTACTCCTACCTATTAGTCGCCTATTACGATAGGCAGGGCCTGCTTGCCTCGGTCGTGTTCTTATTTCTGCAAGCCGAACTAATACACACACATACTCACACACGCACACACACACACGCACACACGCACACACACACACATACACTCTTCACCTTTCGACTCCTACTTATTAGTCGCCCATTACAAGAGGCAGGGCCTTCTTGCCTCTGCCGTATTTTTATCTCTGCAAGCCAAACAGACACACACACATACACACACACTTACACACGCACCCACACGCACACACTCTCCACCTCTCGACTCCTATCCATTAGTCGCCTCTTAAGACAGGCAGGGCCTTCTTGCCACAAACGTATACCTATCTCTGCGAGCCGAACGGACACACACACACACACTTGCACACATACACACACACACATACACGCTTCACCTCTCGACTCCTACCCCTTAGTCGCTCCTTACAGCAAGCATGGCCTTCTTGCCACGGACGTATTCTTATCTCTGCGAGCCGAAGGGATACACACACACATACACACACACACACACACACACGCACACACGCACACACACACATACACTCTTCACCTCTTGACTCCTACCTATTAGTCGCCTCTTACGATAGGCAGGGCCTTCTTGCCTCGGTCGTGCTCTTATCTCTGCAAGCCGAACGGACACACACACTCACACACAAATACACACACACACACTCACACATGCACACACACGCACACACGCACACTCACACACACATACACTCTTCACCTCTCGACTCCTACCCATTAGTCGCCTCTTACGACAGGCAGGGCCTTCTTGCCACGGCCGTGTTCGTATCTTTGCGAGCCGACTGGACACACACATACTCACACACACAAATACACACACACACTCACACACGCACACACACGCACACTCACACACACATACACTCTTCACCTCTCGATTCCTACCCATTAGTCGCCTCTTACGAAAGGCAGGGCCTTCTTGCCACGGCCGTGTTCTTATTTTTGAGAGCCGACTGGACACACACACACTCACACACGCACACACACGCACACACGCACTTACACACATACACTCTTCACCTCTCGACTCCTACGCATTAGTCGCCGCTTACGACAGGCAGGGCCTTCTTGGCACGGACGTGTCCTTATCACTGCGAGAAGACCGGACACACACACTCTCACACGCACACACACACGCACACACGCACACACACACGTACACTCTTCACCTCTCGACCCCTACCTTTTAGTCGCCTCTTACGAGAGGCAGGGCCTTCTTGCCCTGGCCGTATTCATATCTCTGCAAGCCGAACGGACACACACACTCATACACACACACTCACACACGCACAAACACACATACACGCACACACGCACACACACATACACTCTTCACCTCTCGACTCCTACCTATTAGTCGCCTCTTACGATAGGCAGGGCCTTCTTGCCTCGGTTGTGCTCTTATCTCTGCAAGCCGAACTAACAAACACACATACTCACACACGCACACACGCACACACGCATACACACATACACTCTTCACCTCTCGACTCCTACTTATTAGTCGCCCCTTACAAGAGGCAGGGCCTTCTTGCCTCGGCCGTATTCTTATCTCTGCAAGCCAAACAGACACAAACATATACACACACACACACGCACACACACGCACGCACGCACACACACACACATACACTCTTCACCTCTCGACTCCTACCCGTTAGTTGCCTCTTAACGACAGGCAGTGCCTTCTTGCCACGGCCGTGTTCTCATCTCTGCGAGCCGACCGGACACACACACACACACTGACACACACACATACACACACACACTCACACACGCACGCACACACGCCCACACACATACACTCTTCACCTCTCGACTCCTACCCATTATTCTCCTCTTACGACAGGCAGGGACTTCTTGCCACGGCCGTGTTTTTATCTCTGCAAGCCAAACGGACACACACACACACACGCACACACACACACACGCACACGCACACGCACACGCACACACTCTCTACCTCTCGACTCCTATCCATTAGTCGCCTCTTACGACAGGCATGGCCTTCTTGCCACCGCTTTTTTCTTATCTCTGCGAGCGAAGGGACACACACAAACACATACACACACACACTCACACACACACACGCACATACGCACGCACACACGTACACACACATACATTCTTCACCTCTCTAATCCTACCTATTAGTCGCCTCTCACGACAGGCAGGGCCTTCTTGCCTCGGCCGTGTTCTTATTTCTGCAAGACGAACGGACACACACACATACTCACACACTCACACACACACGCACACACGCACACACACACATACACTCTTCACCTCTCTACTCCTACCTATTAGTCGCCTATTACGATAGGCAGGGCCTGCTTGCCTCGGTCGTGTTCTTATTTCTGCAAGCCGAACTAATACACACACATACTCACACACGCACACACACACACGCACACACGCACACACACACACATACACTCTTCACCTTTCGACTCCTACTTATTAGTCGCCCATTACAAGAGGCAGGGCCTTCTTGCCTCTGCCGTATTTTTATCTCTGCAAGCCAAACAGACACACACACATACACACACACTTACACACGCACCCACACGCACACACTCTCCACCTCTCGACTCCTATCCATTAGTCGCCTCTTAAGACAGGCAGGGCCTTCTTGCCACAAACGTATACCTATCTCTGCGAGCCGAACGGACACACACACACACACTTGCACACATACACACACACACATACACGCTTCACCTCTCGACTCCTACCCCTTAGTCGCTCCTTACAGCAAGCATGGCCTTCTTGCCACGGACGTATTCTTATCTCTGCGAGCCGAAGGAATACACACACACATACACACACACACACACACGCACACACGCACACACACACATACACTCTTCACCTCTTGACTCCTACCTATTAGTCGCCTCTTACGATAGGCAGGGCCTTCTTGCCTCGGTCGTGCTCTTATCTCTGCAAGCCGAACGGACACACACACTCACACACAAATACACACACACACTCACACATGCACACACACGCACACACGCACACTCACACACACATACACTCTTCACCTCTCGACTCCTACCCATTAGTCGCCTCTTACGACAGGCAGGGCCTTCTTGCCACGGCCGTGTTCGTATCTCTGCGAGCCGACTGGACACACACACTCACACACACAAATACACACATACACTCACACATGCACACACACGCACACACGCACACTCACACACACATACACTCTTCACCTCTCGACTCCTACCCATTAGTCGCCTCTTACGACAGGCAGGGCCTTCTTGCCACGGCCGTGTTCGTATCTCTGCGAGCCGACTGGACACACACACTCACACACACAAATACACTCACACACTCACACATGCACACACACGCACACACGCACACTCACACACACATACACTCTTCACCTCTCGACTTCTACCAATTAGTCGCCTCTTACGACAGGCAGGGCCTTCTTGCCACGGCCGTGTTCTTATCTCTGCGAGCCGACTGGACACACACACACTCACACACACAAATACACACACACACTCACACACGCACACACCCGCACACTCACACACACATACACTCTTCACCACTCGACTCCTACCCATTAGTCGCCTCTTACGACAGGCAGGGCCTTCTTGCCACGGCCGTGTTCGTATCTCTGCGAGCCGACTGGACACACACATTCACACACACAAATACACACACACACACTCACACATGCACACACACGCACACACGCACACTCACACACACATACACTCCTCACCTCTCGACTCCTACCCATTAGTCGCCTCTTACGACAGGCAGGGCCTTCTTGCCACGGCCGTGTTCTTATCTCTGCGAGCCGACTGGACACACACACACTCACACACACAAATACACACACACACTCACACACGCACACACACGCACACTCACACACACATACACTCTTCACCTCTCGACTCCTACCCATTAGTCGCCTCTTACGAAAGGCAGGGCCTTCTTGCCACGGCCGTGTTCTTATCTCTGAGAGCCGACTGGACACACACACACTCACACACGCACACACACGCACACACGCACTTACACACATACACTCTTCACCTCTCGACTCCTACGCATTAGTCGCCGCTTACGACAGGCAGGGCCTTCTTGGCACGGACGTGTCCTTATCACTGCGAGCCGACCGGACACACACACTCACACACGCACACACACACGCACACACGCACACACACACGTACACTCTTCACCTCTCGACTCCTACCCATTAGTTGCCTCTTACGACAGGCAGGCCTTCTTGCCTCGGCCGTATTCTAATCTCTGCGAGCCGAATGGACACGCATACATACACACACACACTTACACACGCACAAACACACACACACCCACACACGCACACACACACATACACTCTTCACCTCTCGACTCCTACCAATTAGTCGCCACTTACGACAGGCAGGGCCCTCTTGCCTTGGCCGTATTCTTATCTCTGCAAGCCGAACGGACACATACACACTCACACACACAAGCACGCACACACGCACACACACGCACACACACAAAAACACTTTTCACCTCTCGACTCCTACCAATTAGTCGCCACTTACGACAGGCAGGGCATTCTTGCCACGGCCGTGTTCTTATCTCTGCAAGCCAAACGGACACACACACACGCACACACAAACACACGCACACAGGCACACACGCACACACGCACACACGCACACGCACACATTCTCCACCTCTCGATTCCTATCCATTAGTCGCCTCTTAAGACAGGCAGGGCCTTCTTGCCACGGACGTATTCTTATCTCTGCGAGCCGAAAGGACATACACACACACACGCACACACAAACACACGCACACAGGCACACACGCACACACGCACACGTACACGCACACGCACACACTCTCCACCTCTCGACTAATATCCATTAGTCGCCTCTTAAGACAGGCAGGGCGTTCTTGCCTCGGCCGTATTCTTATCTCTGCAAGCCAAACGGACACACACACACATACACACACATACTCACACACGCACAAACACACGCACACACACAAAGACACATACACTCTTCACCTCTCGACTCCTATTCATTAGTCGCCTCTTACGACAGGCAGGGACTTCTTGCCACGGCCGTGTTCTTATCTTTGCGAGCCGAACGGACACACACACATACACACACACGCACACACACGCGCACACACGCACCCACACACATACTCTCTTCACCTCTCGACTCCTACTTATTAGTCGCCCACTCTTCACATCTCGACTCCTACCCATTAGTCGCCCCGTACGATTTGCATCGCCTTCTTGCCACGGCTGTTTTCTTATCTCTGCGAGCCGAAGGGACACACACACATACATACACACACACTCACAAACACACACACACGCACGCACACACGCACACACACATACACTCACACACACACAAACACGCCCACACGCACACACACATACATTCTTCACCTCTCGACTCCTACCTATTAGTCGCCTCTTACGATAGGCAGGGACTTCTTGCCACGGCCGTGTTCTTATCTCTGCAAGCCGAACGGACACACACACATACTCACACACGCACACACACACGCACACACGCACACACACATACACTCTTCACCTCTCGACTCCTACCTATTAGTCGCCCCTTACAACTGGCAGGGTCTTCTTGCCTTGGCCGTATTCTTACCTCTGCAAGCCAGACGGACACACACACACATACACACACACACGCACACACACGCACACACGCACACACACACACATACACTCTTCACCTCTCGACCCCTACCCATTTGTCGCCTCTTACGACAGGCAGGGCCTTCCTGCCACGGCCATGTTCTTATCTCTGCGAGCCGACCGGACACACACACTCACACACACACACATACAAGAACACACACACACACGCAGGCACACACGCGCACACACACATATACACTCTCCACCTTTCGACTCCTATCCATTAGTCGCCTCTTAAGACAGGCATGACCTTCTTGCCACGGACGTATTCTTATCTCTGCAAGCCGAACGGACACACACACATACTCACACACGCACACACACACGCACACACGTACACACACACATACACTCTTCACCTCTCGACTCCTACCCATTAGTCGCCTCTTACGACAGGCAGGGACTTCTTGCCACGGCCGTGTTCTCATTTCAGCGAGCCGAACGGACACACACACACACGCACACACAAAAACACGCACACAGGCACAAACGCACACACGCAAACGCACACGCACACGCACACACTCTCCACCTCTCGAGTCCTATCCATTAGTCGCCTCTTAAGACAGGCAGAGCCTTCTTGCAACGAACGCATTCTTATCTCTGCGAGCCGAAAGGACACGCACACACACTCACACACAAACACACACACGCAAGCACACATACACTATTCACCTCTCGACTTCTACCCATTATTCTCCTCTTACGACAGGCAGGGACTTCTTGCCACGGCCGTGTTCTTATCTCTGCAAGCCGAACGGACACACACACACGCACACACAAACACACACACACACTCGCACACACGCACACACACGCACCCACGCACACGCACACGCACACGCACACGCACACGCACACACTCTCCACCTCTCGACTCCTATCCATTAGCCGCCTCTTAAGACAGGTAGGGCCTTCTTGCCACGGCCGTAATCTTATCTCTGCGAGCAGAGCGGACAAACACACACACTCACACACACACACACACACACATACACTCTTCACCTCTCGACCCCTACCTTTTAGTCGCCTCTTACGAGAGGCAGGGCCTTCTTGCCCCGGCCGTATTCATATCTCTGCAAGCCGAACGGACACACACACTCATACACACACACTCACACACGCACAAACACACATACACGCACACACGCACACAAACATACACTCTTCACCTCTCGACTCCTACCCATTAGTCGCCTCTTACGACAGGCAAGGCCTTCTTGCCTCGGCCGTATTCTTATCTCTGCAAGCCGAACGGACACATACACACGCACACACACGCACACACACAAAAACACTTTTCACCTCTCGACTCCTACACATTAGTTGCCTCTTACGACAGGCATGGCCTTCTTGCCTCGGCCGTATTCTAATCTCTGCGAGCCGAATGGACACACACATACATACACACACACTTACACACGCACAAACACACACACACCCACACACGCACACACACACACACACATACACTATTCACCTTTCGACTCCTACCTATTAGTCGCCCCTTACAAGAAAGAGGGCCTTCTTGCCTCGGCCGTATTCTTATCTCTGCAAGCCAAACAGACACACACACATACACACACACTTACACACGCACACACACGCACACACTCACACACACATACACTCTTCACCTCTCGACTCCTACCAATTAGTCGCCACTTACGACAGGCAGGGCCTTCTTGCCTCGGCCGTATTCTTATCTCTGCAAGCCGAACGGACACACACACACTCACACACACACGCACGCACACACGCACACACACGCACACACGCACACACACACATACACTCTTCACCTCTCGACTCCTACCCATTAGTCGCCTCTTAACGACAGGCAGTGCCTTCTTGCCACGGCCGTGTTCTCATCTCTGCGAGCCGACCGGACACACACACACACACACTGACACACACACATACACACACACACTCACACACGCACGCACACACGCACACACATACATACACTCTTCACCTCTCGACTCCTACCCATTATTCTCCTCTTACGACAGGCAGGGACTTCTTGCCACGGCCGTGTTCTTATCTCTGCAAGCCAAACGGACACACACACACTCACACACACACACGCACACGCACCCGCACACGCACACACTCTCCACCTCTCGACTCCTATCCATTAGTCGCCTCTTACGACAGACATGGCCTTCTTGCCACCGCTTTTTTCTTATCTCTGCGAGCGAAGGGACACACGCACACACACATACACACACACACTCACACACACATGCACACACGCACGCACACACGCACACACACATACACTCACACACACACAAACACGCACATACGCACACACATACACTCTTCACCTCTCGACTCCTACGCATTAGTCGCCGCTTACGACAGGCAGGGCCTTCTTGGCACGGCCGTGTTCTCATTTCAGCGAGCTGACCGGACACACACACACGCACACACAAACACACGCACACAGGCACAAACGCACACACGCAAACGCACACGCACACGCACACACTCTCCACCTCTCGAGTCCTATCCATTAGTCGCCTCTTAAGACAGGCAGAGTCTTCTTGCAACGAACGCATTCTTATCTCTGCGAGCCGAAAGGACACACACACACACTCACACACAAACACACACACGCAAGCACACATACACTATTCACCTCTCGACTTCGGCCCATTATTCTCCTCTTACGACAGGCAGGGACTTCTTGCCACGGCCGTGTTCTTATCTCTGCAAGCCGAACGGACACACACACACGCACACACAAACACACACACACACACACGCACACACGCACACACACGCACCCATGCACACGCACACGCACACGCACACACTCTCCACCTCTCGACTCCTATCCATTAGCCGCCTCTTAAGACAGGTAGGGCCTTCTTGCCACGGCCGTAATCTTATCTCTGCGAGCCGAGCGGACAAACAAACACACTCACACACACACACACACACATACACTCTTCACCTCTCGACCCCTACCTTTTAGTCGCCTCTTACGAGAGGCAGGGCCTTCTTGCCCCGGCCGTATTCATATCTCTGCAAGCCGAACGGACACACACACTCATACACACACACTCACACACGCACAAACACACATACACGCACACACGCACACACACATACACTCTTCACCTCTCGACTCCTACCTATTAGTCGCCTCTTACGATAGGCAGGGCCTTCTTGCCTCGGTTGTGCTCTTATCTCCGCAAGCCGAACTAACAAACACACATACTCACACACGCACACACGCACACACGCATACACACATACACTCTTCACCTCTCGACTCCTACTTATTAGTCGCCTCTTAGAAGAGGCAGGGCTTTCTTGCCTCGGCCGTATTCTTATCTCTGCAAGCCAAACAGACACAAACATATACACACACACACACGCACACACACGCACACACGCACACACACACACACACATACACTCTTCACCTCTCGACTCCTACCCGTTAGTTGCCTCTTAACGACAGGCAGTGCCTTCTTGCTACGGCCGTGTTCTCATCTCTGCGAGCCGACCGGACACACACACACACTGACACACACACATACACACACACACTCACACACGCACGCACACACGCACACACACACATACACTCTTCACCTCTTGACTCCTACCCATTATTCTCCTCTTACGACAGGCAGGGACTTCTTGCCACGGCCGTGTTTTTATCTCTGCAAGCCAAACGGACACACACACACACACGCACACACACACACACGCACACGCACACGCACACGCACACACTCTCCACCTCTCGACTCCTATCCATTAGTCGCCTCTTACGACAGGCATGGCCTTCTTGCCACCGCTTTTTTCTTATCTCTGCGAGCGAAGGGACACACACAAACACACATACACACACACTCACACACACACACGCACATACGCACGCACACACGTACACACACATAAATTCTTCACCTCTCTAATCCTAACTATTAGTCGCCTCTCACGACAGGCAGGGCCTTCTTGCCTCGGCCGTGTTCTTATTTCTGCAAGACGAACGGACACACACACATACTCACACACTCACACACACACGCACACACGCACACACGCACACACGCACACACACACATACACTCTTCACCTCTCTACTCCTACCTATTAATCGCCTATTACGATAGGCAGGGCCTGCTTGCCTCGGTCGTGTTCTTATTTCTGCAAGCCGAACTAATACACACACATACTCACACACGCACACACACACGCACACACGCACACACACACACATACACTCTTCACATTTCGACTCCTACTTATTAGTCGCCCATTACAAGAGGCAGGGCCTTCTTGCCTCTGCCGTATTTTTATCTCTGCAAGCCAAACAGACACACACACATACACACACACTTACACACGCACCCACACGCACACACTCTCCACCTCTCGACTCCTATCCATTAGTCGCCTCTTAAGACAGGCAGGGCCTTCTTGCCACAAACGTATACCTATCTCTGCGAGCCGAACGGACACACACACACACTTGCACACATACACACACACACACATACACGCTTCACCTCTCGACTCCTATCCCTTAGTCGCTTCTTACAGCAAGCATGGCCTTCTTGCCACGGACGTATTCTTATCTCTGCGAGCCGAAGGGATACACACACACATACACACACACACACGCACACACGCACACACACACATACACTTTTCACCTCTTGACTCCTACCTATTAGTCGCCTCTTCCGATAGGCAGGGCCTTCTTGCCTCGGTCGTGCTCTTATCTCTGCAAGCCGAACGGACACACACACTCACACACAAATACACACACACACTCACACATGCACACACACGCACACACGCACACTCACCCACACATACACTCTTCACCTCTCGACTCCTACCCATTAGTCGCCTCTTACGACAGGCAGGGCCTTCTTGCCACGGCCGTGTTCGTATCTCTGCGAGCCGACTGGACACACACACTCACACACACAAATACACACACACACTCACACATGCACACACACGCACACACGCACACTCACACACACATACACTCTTCACCTCTCGACTCCTACCCATTAGTCGCCTCTTACGACAGGCAGGGCCTTCTTGCCACGGCCGTGTTCGTATCTCTGCGAGCCGACTGGACACACACACTCACACACACAAATACACACACACACTCACACATGCACACACACGCACACACGCACACTCACACACACATACACTCTTCACCTCTCGACTTCTACCCATTAGTCGCCTCTTACGACAGGCAGGGCCTTCTTGCCACGGCCGTGTTCTTATCTCTGCGAGCCGACTGGACACACACACACTCACACACACAAATACACACACACACTCACACACGCACACACACGCACACTCACACACACATACACTCTTCACCACTCGACTCCTACCCATTAGTCGCCTCTTACGACAGGCAGGGCCTTCTTGCCACGGCCGTGTTCGTATCTCTGCGAGCCGACTGGACACACACACTCACACACACAAATACACACACACACTCACACACACACGCACACGCACACACGCACACTCACACACACATACACTCTTCACCTCTCGACTCCTACCCATTAGTCGCCTCTTACGACAGGCAGGGCCTTCTTGCCACGGCCGTGTTCTTATCTCTGCGAGCCGACTGGACACACACACACTCACACACACAAATACACACACACACTCACACACGCACACACACGCACACTCACACACACATACACTCTTCACCTCTCGACTCCTACCCATTAGTCGCCTCTTACGAAAGGCAGGGCCTTCTTTCCACGGCCGTGTTCTTTTCTCTGAGAGCCGACTGGACACACACACACTCACACACGCACACACACGCACACACGCACTTACACACATACACTCTTCACCTCTCGACTCCTACGCATTAGTCGCCGCTTACGACAGGCAGGACCTTCTTGGCACGGACGTGTCCTTATCACTGCGAGCCGACCGGACACACACACTCACACACGCACACACACACGCACACACGCACACACACACGTACACTCTTCACCTCTCGACTCCTACCCATTAGTTGCCTCTTACGACAGGCATGGCCTTCTTGCCTCGGCCGTATTCTAATCTCTGCGAGCCGAATGGACACGCATACATACACACACACACTTACACACGCACAAACACACACACACCCACACACGCACACACACACACACACATACACTCTTCACCTCTCGACTCCTACCAATTAGTCGCCACTTACGACAGGCAGGGCCCTCTTGCCTTGGCCGTATTCTTATCTCTGCAAGCCGAACGGACACAAACACACTCACACACACAAGCACGCACACACGCACACACACGCATACACACAAAAACACTTTTCACCTCTCGACTCCTACCAATTAGTCGCCACTTACGACAGGCAGGGCATTCTTGCCTCGGCCGTATTCTTATCTCTGCAAGCCGAACGGACATATACACACTCACACACACACGCACGCACACACGCACACACACGCACGCACACACGCACACACACGCACACAAACACACAAATACATTCTTCACCTCTCGACTCCTACCAATTAGTCGCCACTTACGACAGGCAGGGCCCTCTTGCCTCGGCCGTATTCTAATCTCTGCGAGCCGAATGGACACACACAAACATACACACACACACTTACACACGCACAAACACACACACACCCACACACGCACACACTCACGTACTCTCTTCACCTCTCGACTCCTACCCATTAGTCGCCTCTTACGACAGGCAGGGACTTCTTGCCACGGCCGTGTTCTTATCTCTGCAAGCCGAACGGACACACACACACGCACACACAAACACACGCACACAGGCACACACGCACACACGCACACACGCACACGCACACATTCTCCACCTCTCGATTCCTATCCATTAGTCGCCTCTTAAGACAGGCAGGGCCTTCCTGCCACGGACGTATTCTTATCTCTGCGAGCCGAAAGGACACACACACACACACGCACACACAAACACACGCACACAGGCACACACGCACACACGCACACGTACACGCACACGCACACACTCTCCACCTCTCGACTAATATCCATTAGTCGCCTCTTAAGACAGGCAGGGCGTTCTTGCCTCGGCCGTATTCTTATCTCTGCAAGCCAAACGGACACACACACACACATACACACACACATACTCACACACGCACAAACACACGCACACACACAAAGACACATACACTCTTCACCTCTCGACTCCTATTCATTAGTCGCCTCTTACGACAGGCAGGGACTTCTTGCCACGGCCGTGTTCTTATCTTTGCGAGCCGAACGGACACACACACATACACACACACGCACACAACACGCACACACGCACCCACACACATACTCTCTTCACCTCTCGACTCCTACCCATTAGTCGCCCCGTACGATTTGCATCGCCTTCTTGCCACGGCTGTTTTCTTATCTCTGCGAGCCGAAGGGACACACACATATACATACACACACACTCACAAACACACACACACACACACACGCACGCGCACACGCACACACACATACACTCACACACACACAAACACGCCCACACGCACACACACATACATTCTTCACCTCTCGACTCCTACCTATTAGTCGCCTCTTACGATAGGCAGGACCTTCTTGCCTTGGCCGTGTTCTTATCACTGCAAGCCGAACGGACACACACACATACTCACACACGCACACACACACGCACACACGCACACACACATACACTCTTCACCTCTCGACTCCTACTTATTAGTCGTCCACTCTTCGCCTCTCGACTCCTATCCATTAGTCGCCCCGTACGATTTGCATCGCTTTCTTGCCACGGCTGTTTTCTTATCTCTGCGAGCCGAAGGGACACACACACATACATACACACACACTCACAAACACACACACACACGCACGCACACACGCACACACACATACACTCACACACACACAAACACGCCCACACGCACACACACATACATTCTTCACCTCTCGACTCCTACCTATTAGTCGCCTCTTACGATAGGCAGGGCCTTCTTGCCTCGGTCGTGTTTTTATCTCTGCAAGCCGAACTAACACACACACATACTCACACACGCACACACACACGCACACACGCACACACACATACACTTTTCACCTCTCGACTCCTACTTATTAGTCGCCCACTTTTCACCTCTCGACTCCTACTTATTAGTCGCCCACTCTGCGCCTCTCGACTCCTATCCATTAGTCGCCCACACACACACACACGCACACACGCACACACACGCACCCACGCACACGCACACGCACACGCACACGCACACACTCTCCACCTCTCGACTCCTATCCATTAGCCGCCTCTTAAGACAGGTAGGGCCTTCTTGCCACGGCCGTAATCTTATCTCTGCGAGCCGAGCGGACAAACACACACACTCACACACACACACACACATACACTCTTCACCTCTCGGCCCCTACATTTTAGTCGCCTCTTACGAGAGGCAGGGCCTTCTTGCCCCGGCCGTATTCATATCTCTGCAAGCCGAACGGACACACACACTCATACACACACACTCACACACGCACAAACACACGCACACACACATACACTTTTCACCTCTCGACTCCTACTTATTAGTCGCCCACTTTTCACCTCTCGACTCCTACTTATTAGTCGCCCACTCTTCGCCTCTCGACTCCTATCCATTAGTCGCCCACACACACACACACGCACACACGCACACACACATACACTCACACACACACAAACACGCCCACACGCACACACACATACATTCTTCACCTCTCGACTCCTACCTATTAGTCGCCTCTTACGATAGGCAGGGCCTTCTTGCCTCGGTCGTGTTTTTATCTCTGCAAGCCGAACTAACACACACACATACTCACACACGCACACACACACGCACACACGCACACACACATACACTTTTCACCTCTCGACTCCTACCAATTAGTCGCCACTTACGACAGGCAGGGCCCTCTTGCCTTGGCCGTATTCTTATCTCTGCAAGCCGAACGGACACAAACACACTCACACACACAAGCACGCACACACGCACACACACGCACACACACATACACTCTTCACCTCTCGACTCCTACCAATTAGTCGCCACTTACGACAGGCAGGGCCCTCTTGCCTTGGCCGTATTCTTATCTCTGCAAGCCGAACGGACACAAACACACTCACACACACAAGCACGCACACACGCACACACACGCATACACACAAAAACACTTTTCACCTCTCGACTCCTACCAATTAGTCGCCACTTACGACAGGCAGGGCATTCTTGCCTCGGCCGTATTCTTATCTCTGCAAGCCGAACGGACATATACACACTCACACACACACGCACGCACACACGCACACACACGCACGCACACACGCACACACACGCACACAAACACACAAATACATTCTTCACCTCTCGACTCCTACCAATTAGTCGCCACTTACGACAGGCAGGGCCCTCTTGCCTCGGCCGTATTCTAATCTCTGCGAGCCGAATGGACACACACAAACATACACACACACACTTACACACGCACAAACACACACACACCCACACACGCACACACTCACGTACTCTCTTCACCTCTCGACTCCTACCCATTAGTCGCCTCTTACGACAGGCAGGGACTTCTTGCCACGGCCGTGTTCTTATCTCTGCAAGCCGAACGGACACACACACACGCACACACAAACACACGCACACAGGCACACACGCACACACGCACACACGCACACGCACACATTCTCCACCTCTCGATTCCTATCCATTAGTCGCCTCTTAAGACAGGCAGGGCCTTCCTGCCACGGACGTATTCTTATCTCTGCGAGCCGAAAGGACACACACACACACACACGCACACACAAACACACGCACACAGGCACACACGCACACACGCACACGTACACGCACACGCACACACTCTCCACCTCTCGACTAATATCCATTAGTCGCCTCTTAAGACAGGCAGGGCGTTCTTGCCTCGGCCGTATTCTTATCTCTGCAAGCCAAACGGACACACACACACACATACACACACACATACTCACACACGCACAAACACACGCACACACACAAAGACACATACACTCTTCACCTCTCGACTCCTATTCATTAGTCGCCTCTTACGACAGGCAGGGACTTCTTGCCACGGCCGTGTTCTTATCTTTGCGAGCCGAACGGACACACACACATACACACACACGCACACAACACGCACACACGCACCCACACACATACTCTCTTCACCTCTCGACTCCTACCCATTAGTCGCCCCGTACGATTTGCATCGCCTTCTTGCCACGGCTGTTTTCTTATCTCTGCGAGCCGAAGGGACACACACATATACATACACACACACTCACAAACACACACACACACACACACGCACGCGCACACGCACACACACATACACTCACACACACACAAACACGCCCACACGCACACACACATACATTCTTCACCTCTCGACTCCTACCTATTAGTCGCCTCTTACGATAGGCAGGACCTTCTTGCCTTGGCCGTGTTCTTATCACTGCAAGCCGAACGGACACACACACATACTCACACACGCACACACACACGCACACACGCACACACACATACACTCTTCACCTCTCGACTCCTACTTATTAGTCGTCCACTCTTCGCCTCTCGACTCCTATCCATTAGTCGCCCCGTACGATTTGCATCGCTTTCTTGCCACGGCTGTTTTCTTATCTCTGCGAGCCGAAGGGACACACACACATACATACACACACACTCACAAACACACACACACACGCACGCACACACGCACACACACATACACTCACACACACACAAACACGCCCACACGCACACACACATACATTCTTCACCTCTCGACTCCTACCTATTAGTCGCCTCTTACGATAGGCAGGGCCTTCTTGCCTCGGTCGTGTTTTTATCTCTGCAAGCCGAACTAACACACACACATACTCACACACGCACACACACACGCACACACGCACACACACATACACTTTTCACCTCTCGACTCCTACTTATTAGTCGCCCACTTTTCACCTCTCGACTCCTACTTATTAGTCGCCCACTCTGCGCCTCTCGACTCCTATCCATTAGTCGCCCACACACACACACACGCACACACGCACACACACGCACCCACGCACACGCACACGCACACGCACACGCAGACACTCTCCACCTCTCGACTCCTATCCATTAGCCGCCTCTTAAGACAGGTAGGGCCTTCTTGCCACGGCCGTAATCTTATCTCTGCGAGCCGAGCGGACAAACACACACACTCACACACACACACACACATACACTCTTCACCTCTCGGCCCCTACATTTTAGTCGCCTCTTACGAGAGGCAGGGCCTTCTTGCCCCGGCCGTATTCATATCTCTGCAAGCCGAACGGACACACACACTCATACACACACACTCACACACGCACAAACACACGCACACACACATACACTTTTCACCTCTCGACTCCTACTTATTAGTCGCCCACTTTTCACCTCTCGACTCCTACTTATTAGTCGCCCACTCTTCGCCTCTCGACTCCTATCCATTAGTCGCCCACACACACACACACGCACACACGCACACACACATACACTCACACACACACAAACACGCCCACACGCACACACACATACATTCTTCACCTCTCGACTCCTACCTATTAGTCGCCTCTTACGATAGGCAGGGCCTTCTTGCCTCGGTCGTGTTTTTATCTCTGCAAGCCGAACTAACACACACACATACTCACACACGCACACACACACGCACACACGCACACACACATACACTTTTCACCTCTCGACTCCTACTTATTAGTCGCCCACTTTTCTACTCTCGACTCCTACTTATTAGTCGGCCACTCTTCGCCTCTCGACTCCTATCCATTAGTCGCCCACACACACACACACACGCACACACGCACACACACGCACCCACGCACACGCACACGCACACGCACACGCACACGCACACACTCTCCACCTCTCGACTCCTATCCATTAGCCGCCTCTTAAGACAGGTAGGGCCTTCTTGCCACGGCCGTAATCTTATCTCTGCGAGCCGAACGGACACACACACATACTCACACACGCACACACACACGCACACACGCACACACACATACACTCTTCACCTCTCGACTCCTACCTATTAGTCGCCCCTTACAACTGGCAGAGTCTTCTTGCCTTGGCCGTATTCTTACCTCTGCAAGCCAGACGGACACACACACATACACACACACGCACACACACGCACACACGCACACACACACACATACACTCTTCACCTCTCGACCCCTACCCATTAGTCGCCTCTTACGACAGGCAGGGCCTGCCTGCCACGGCCATGTTCTTATCTCTGCGAGCCGACCGGACACACACACTCACACACACACATACAAGAACACACACACACACGCACGCACACACGCGCACACACACGTATACACTCTCCACCTTTCGACTCCTATCCATTAGTCGCCTCTTAAGACAGGCATGACCTTCTTGCCACGGACGTATTCTTATCTCTGCAAGCCGAACGGACACACACACATACTCACACACGCACACACACACGCACACACGTACACACACACATACACTCTTCACCTCTCGACTCCTACCCATTAGTCGCCTCTTACGACAGGCAGGGACTTCTTGCCACGGCCGTGTTCTCATTTCAGCGAGCCGACCGGACACACACACACACGCACACACAAAAACACGCACACAGGCACAAACGCACACACGCAAACGCACACGCACACGCACACACTCTCCACCTCTCGAGTCCTATCCATTAGTCGCCTCTTAAGACAGGCAGAGCCTTCTTGCAACGAACGCATTCTTATCTCTGCGAGCCGAAAGGACACGCACACACACTCACACACAAACACACACACGCAAGCACACATACACTATTCACCTCTCGACTTCTACCCATTATTCTCCTCTTACGACAGGCAGGGACTTCTTGCCACGGCCGTGTTCTTATCTCTGCAAGCCGAACGGACACACACATACGCACACACAAACACACACACACACACGCACACACGCACACACACGCACCCACGCACACGCACACGCACACGCACACGCACACGCACACACTCTCCACCTCTCGACTCCTATCCATTAGCCGCCTCTTACGACAGGCAAGGCCTTCTTGCCTCGGCCGTATTCTTATCTCTGCAAGCCGAACGGACACATACACACGCACACACACAAAAACACTTTTCACCTCTCGACTCCTACACATTAGTTGCCTCTTACGACAGGCATGGCCTTCTTGCTTCGGCCGTATTCTAATCTCTGCGAGCCGAATGGACACACACATACATACACACACACTTACACACGCACAAACACACACACACCCACACACGCACACACACACACACACATACACTATTCACCTTTCGACTCCTACCTATTAGTCGCCCCTTACAAGAGAGAGGGCCTTCTTGCCTTATCCGTATTCTTATCTCTGCAAGCCAAACAGACACACACACATACACACACACTTACACACGCACACACACGCACACACGCACACACACACATACACTCTTCACCTCTCGACTCCTACCAATTAGTTGCCACTTACGACAGGCAGGGCCTTCTTGCCTCGGCCGTATTCTTATCTCTGCAAGCCGAACGGACACACACACACTCACACACACACGCACGCACACACGCACACACACGCACACACACACACACACAAATACACTCTTCACCTCTCGACTCCTACCCATTAGTCGCCATTTACGACAGGTAGGGCCTTCTTGCCTCGGCCGTATTCTTATCTCTGCAAGCCGAACGGACACACACACACACAGACGCACGCACACACGCACACACACGCACACACGCACACACACATACACTCTTCACCTCTCGACTCCTACCCATTAGTCGCCTCTTAACGACAGGCAGTGCCTTCTTGCCACGGCCGTGTTCTCATCTCTGCGAGCCGACCGGACACACACACACACACTGACACACACACATATACACACACACTCACACACGCACGCACACACGCACACACATACATACACTCTTCACCTCTCGACTCCTACCCATTATTCTCCTCTTACGACAGGCAGGGACTTCTTGCCACGGCCGTGTTCTTATCTCTGCAAGCCAAACGGACACACACACACTCACACACACACACACGCACACGCACCCGCACACGCACACACTCTCCACCTCTCGACTCCTATCCATTAGTCGCCTCTTACGACAGGCATGGCCTTCTTGCCACCGCTTTTTTCTTATCTCTGCGAGCGAAGGGACACACACACACACACATACACACACACACTCACGCACACATGCACACACGCACGCACACCCGCACACACACATACACTCACACACACACAAACACGCACATACGCACACACATACACTCTTCACCTCTCGACTCCTACCCATTAGTCGCCTCTTACGAAAGGCAGGGCCTTCTTGCCACGGCCGTGTTATTATCTCTGAGAGCCGACTGGACACACACACACTCACACACGCACACACACGCACACACGCACTTACACACATACACTCTTCACCACTCGACTCCTACGCATTAGTCGCCGCTTACGACAGGCAGGGCCTTCTTGGCACGGCCGTGTTCTCATTTCAGCGAGCTGACCGGACACACACACACACGCACACACAAACACACGCACACAGGCACAAACGCACACACGCAAACGCACACGCACACGCACACACTCTCCACCCCTCGAGTCCTATCCATTAGTCGCCTCTTAAGACGGGCAGAGCCTTCTTGCAACGAACGCATTCTTATCTCTGCGAGCCGAAAGGACACACACACACACTCACACACAAACACACACACGCAAGCACACATACACTATTCACCTCTCGACTTCGGCCCATTATTCTCCTCTTACGACAGGCAGGGACTTCTTGCCACGGCCGTGTTCTTATCTCTGCAAGCCGAACGGACACACACACACGCACACACAAACACACACACACACGCACACACGCACACACACGCACCCATGCACACGCACACGCACACGCACACACTCTCCACCTCTCGACTCCTATCCATTAGCCGCCTCTTAAGACAGGTAGGGCCTTCTTGCCACGGCCGTAATCTTATCTCTGCGAGCCGAGCGGACAAACAAACACACATACACGCACACACGCACACACACATACACTCTTCACCTCTCGACTCCTACCTATTAGTCGCCTCTTACGATAGGCAGGGCCTTCTTGCCTCGGTTGTGCTCTTATCTCCGCAAGCCGAACTAACAAACACACATACTCACACACGCACACACGCACAAACGCATACACACATACACTCTTCACCTCTCGACTCCTACTTATTAGTCGCCCCTTACAAGAGGCAGGGCTTTCTTGCCTCGGCCGTATTCTTATCTCTGCAAGCCAAACAGACACAAACATATACACACACACACACACGCACACACACGCACACACGCACACACACACACACACATACACTCTTCACCTCTCGACTCCTACCCATTATTCTCCTCTTACGACAGGCAGGGACTTCTTGCCACGGCCGTGTTTTTATTTCTGCAAGCCAAACGGACACACACACACACACGCACACACACACACGCACACGCACACGCACACGCACACGCACACGCACACACTCTCCACCTCTCGACTCCTATCCATTAGTCGCCTCTTACAACAGGCATGGCCTTCTTGCCACCGCTTTTTTCTTATCCCTGCGAGCGAAGGGACACACACACACACACATACACACACACACTCACACACACACACGCACATACGCACGCACACACGTACACACACATACATTCTTCACCTCTCTAATCCTAACTATTAGTCGCCTCTCACGACAGGCAGGGCCTTCTTGCCTCGGCCGTGTTCTTATTTCTGCAAGACGAACGGACACACACACATACTCACACACTCACACACACACGCACACACGCACACACGCACACACACACATACACTCTTCACCTCTCTACTCCTACCTATTAGTCGCCTATTACGATAGGCAGGGCCTGCTTGCCTCGGTCGTGTTCTTATTTCTGCAAGCCGAACTAATACACACACATACTCACACACGCACACACACACACGCACACACGCACACACACATACACTCTTCACATTTCGACTCCTACTTATTAGTCGCCCATTACAAGAGGCAGGGCCTTCTTGCCTCTGCCGTATTTTTATCTCTGCAAGCCAAACAGACACACACACATACACACACACTTACACACGCACCCACACGCACACACTCTCCACCTCTCGACTCCTATCCATTAGTCGCCTCTTAAGACAGGCAGGGCCTTCTTGCCACAAACGTATACCTATCTCTGCGAGCCGAACGGACACACACACACACACTTGCACACATACACACACACACACATACACGCTTCACCTCTCGACTCCTATCCCTTAGTCGCTTCTTACAGCAAGCATGGCCTTCTTGCCACGGACGTATTCTTATCTCTGCGAGCCGAAGGGATACACACACACATACACACACACACACACACACGCACACACGCACACACACACATACACTCTTCACCTCTTGACTCCTACCTATTAGTCGCCTCTTCCGATAGGCAGGGCCTTCTTGCCTCGGTCGTGCTCTTATCTCTGCAAGCCGAACGGACACACACACTCACACACAAATACACACACACACTCACACATGCACACACACGCACACACGCACACTCACCCACACATACACTCTTCACCTCCCGACTCCTACCCATTAGTCGCCTCTTACGACAGGCAGGGCGTTCTTGCCACGGCCGTGTTCGTATCTCTGCGAGCCGACTGGACACACACACTCACACACACAAATACACACACACACTCACACATGCACACACACGCACACACGCACACTCACACACACATACACTCTTCACCTCTCGACTCCTACCCATTAGTCGCCTCTTACGACAGGCAGGGCCTTCTTGCCACGGCCGTGTTCGTATCTCTGCGAGCCGACTGGACACACACACTCACACACACAAATACACACACACACTCACACATGCACACACACGCACACACGCACACTCACACACACATACACTCTTCACCTCTCGACTTCTACCCATTAGTCGCCTCTTACGACAGGCAGGGCCTTCTTGCCACGGCCGTGTTCTTATCTCTGCGAGCCGACTGGACACACACACACTCACACACACAAATACACACACACACTCACACACGCACACACGCACACTCACACACACATACACTCTTCACCTCTCGACTTCTACCCATTAGTCGCCTCTTACGACAGGCAGGGCCTTCTTGCCTCGGTCGTGTTTTTATCTCTGCAAGCCGAACTAACACACACACATACTCACACACGCACACACACACGCACACACGCACACACACATACACTTTTCACCTCTCGACTCCTACTTATTAGTCGCCCACTTTTCACCTCTCGACTCCTACTTATTAGTCGCCCACTCTTCGCCTCTCGACTCCTATCCATTAGTCGCCCACACACACACACACACGCACACACGCACACACACGCACCCACGCACACGCACACGCACACGCACACGCACACGCACACACTCTCCACCTCTCGACTCCTATCCATTAGCCGCCTCTTAAGACAGGTAGGGCCTTCTTGCCACGGCCGTAATCTTATCTCTGCGAGCCGAGCGGACAAACACACACACTCACACACACACACACACATACACTCTTCACCTCTCGACCCCTACCTTTTAGTCGCCTCTTACGATAGGCAGGGCCTTCTTGCCTCGGTCGTGTTTTTATCTCTGCAAGCCGAACTAACACACACACATACTCACACACGCACACACACACGCACACACGCACACACACATACACTTTTCACCTCTCGACTCCTACTTATTAGTCGCCCACTTTTCACCTCGCGACTCCTACTTATTAGTCGCCCACTCTTCGCCTCTCGACTCCTATCCATTAGTCGCCCACACACACACACACGCACACACGCACACACACGCACCCACGCACACGCACACGCACACGCACACGCACACGCACACACTCTCCACCTCTCGACTCCTATCCATTAGCCGCCTCTTAAGACAGGTAGGGCCTTCTTGCCACGGCCGTAATTTATCTCTGCGAGCCGAGCGGACAAACACACACACGCACACATGCACACAAACATTCACTCTTCACCTCTCGACTCCTACCCATTAGTCGCCTCTTACGACAGGCAAGGCCTTCTTGCCTCGGCCGTATTCTTATCTCTGCAAGCCGAACGGACACATACACACGCACACACACGCACACACACAAAAACACTTTTCACCTCTCGACTCCTACCCATTAGTTGCCTCTTACGACAGGCATGGCCTTCTTGCCTCGGCCGTATTCTAATCTCTGCGAGCCGAATGGACACACACATACATACACACACACTTACACACGCACAAACACACACACACCCACACACGCACACACACACACACACATACACTATTCACCTTTCGACTCCTACCTATTAGTCGCCCCTTACAAGAGAGAGGGCCTTCTTGCCTCGGCCGTATTCTTATCTCTGCAAGCCAAACAGACACACACACATACACACACACTTACACACGCACACACACGCACACACACGCACACTCACACACACATACACTCTTCACCACTCGACTCCTACCCATTAGTCGCCTCTTACGACAGGCAGGGCCTTCTTGCCACGGCCGTGTTCGTATCTCTGCGAGCCGACTGGACACACACACTCACACACACAAATACACACACACACTCACACATGCACACACACGCACACACGCACACTCACACACACATACACTCTTCACCTCTCGACTCTTACCCATTAGTCGCCTCTTACGACAGGCAGGGCCTTCTTGCCACGGCCGTGTTCTTATCTCTGCGAGCCGACTGGACACACACACACTCACACACACAAATACACACACACACTCACACACGCACACACACGCACACTCACACACACATACACTCTTCACCTCTCGACTCCTACCCATTAGTCGCCTCTTACGAAAGGCAGGGCCTTCTTGCCACGGCCGTGTTCTTATCTCTGAGAGCCGACTGGACACACACACACTCACACACGCACACACACGCACACACGCACTTACACACATACACTCTTCACCTCTCGACTCCTACGCATTAGTCGCCGCTTACGACAGGCAGGGCCTTCTTGGCACGGACGTGTCCTTATCACTGCGAGCCGACCGGACACACACACTCACACACGCACACACACACGCACACACGCACACACACACGTACACTCTTCACCTCTCGACTCCTACCCATTAGTTTCCCCTTACGACAGGCAGGCCTTCTTGCCTCGGCCGTATTCTAATCTCTGCGAGCCGAATGGACACGCATACATACACACACACACTTACACACGCACAAACACACACACACCCACACACGCACACACACACACATACACTCTTCACCTCTCGACTCCTACCAATTAGTCGCCACTTACGACAGGCAGGGCCCTCTTGCCTTGGCCGTATTCTTATCTCTGCAAGCCGAACGGACACATACACACTCACACACACAAGCACGCACACACGCACACACACGCACACACACAAAAACACTTTTCACCTCTCGACTCCTACCAATTAGTCGCCACTTACGACAGGCAGGGCATTCTTGCCTCGGCCGTATTCTTATCTCTGCAAGCCGAACGGACATATACACACTCACACACACACGCACGCACACACGCACACACACGCACACACACACACAAATACATTCTTCACCTCTCGACTCCTACCCATTAGTCGCCTCTTACGACAGGCATTGCCTTGTTGCCTCGGCCGTATTCTAATCTCTGCGAGCCGAATGGACACACACAAACATACACACACACACTTACACACGCACAAACACACACACACCCACACACGCACACACTCACGTACTCTCTTCACCTCTCGACTCCTACCCATTAGTCGCCTCTTACGACAGGCAGGGACTTCTTGCCACGGCCGTGTTCTTATCTCTGCGAGCCGAAAGGACACACACACACACACGCACACACAAACACACGCACACAGGCACACACGCACACACGCACACGTACACGCACACGCACACACTCTCCACCTCTCGACTAATATCCATTAGTCGATTCTTAAGACAGGCGGGGCGTTCTTGCCTCGGCCGTATTCTTATCTCTGCAAGCCAAACGGACACACACACACACATACACACACATACTCACACACGCACAAACACACGCACACACACAAAGACACATACACTCTTCACCTCTCGACTCCTATTCATTAGTCGCCTCTTACGACAGGCAGGGACTTCTTGCCACGGCCGTGTTCTTATCTTTGCGAGCCGAACGGACACACACACACATACACACACACGCACACACACACGCACACACGCACCCACACACATACTCTCTTCACCTCTCGACTCCTACTTATTAGTCGCCCACTCTTCACATCTCGACTCCTACCCATTAGTCGCCCCGTACGATTTGCATCGCCTTCTTGCCACGGCTGTTTTCTTATCTCTGCGAGCCGAAGGGACACACACACATACATACACACACACTCACAAACACACACACACACACACGCACGCGCACACGCACACACACATACACTCACACACACACAAACACGCCCACACGCACACACACATACATTCTTCTCCTCTCGACTCCTACCTATTAGTCGCCTCTTACGATAGGCAGGGCCTTCTTGCCTTGGCCGTGTTCTTATCACTGCAAGCCGAACGGACACACACACATACTCACACACGCACACACACACGCACACACGCACACACACATACACTTTTCACCTCTCGACTCCTACTTATTAGTCGCCCACTCTTCGCCTCTCGACTCCTATCCATTAGTCGCCCCGTACGATTTGCATCGCTTTCTTGCCACGGCTGTTTTCTTATCTCTGCGAGCCGAAGGGACACACACACATACATACACACACACTCACAAACACACACACACGCACGCACACACGCACACACACATACACTCACACACACACAAACACGCCCACACGCACACACACATACATTCTTCACCTCTCGACTCCTACCTATTAGTCGCCTCTTACGATAGGCAGGGACTTCTTGCCACGGCCGTGTTCTTATCTCTGCAAGCCGAACGGACACACACACATACTCACACACGCACACACACACGCACACACGCACACACACATACACTCTTCACCTCTCGACTCCTACCTATTAGTCGCCCCTTACAACTGGCAGGGTCTTCTTGCCTTGGCCGTATTCTTACCTCTGCAAGCCAGACGGACACACACACATACACACACACACACGCACACACACGCACACACGCACACACACACATACACTCTTCACCTCTCGACCCCTACCCATTAGTCGCCTCTTACGACAGGCAGGGCCTTCCTGCCACGGCCATGTGCTTATCTCTGCGAGCCGACCGGACACACACACTCACACACACAAATACAAGAACACACACACACGCACGCACACACGCGCACACACACATATACACTCTCCACCTTTCGACTCCTATCCATTAGTCGCCTCTTAAGACAGGCAGGGCCTTCTTGCAACGAACGCATTCTTATCTCTGCGAGCCGAAAGGACACGCACACACACTCACACACAAACACACACACGCAAGCACACATACACTATTCACCTCTCGACTTCTACCCATTATTCTCCTCTTACGACAGGCAGGGACTTCTTGCCACGGCCGTGTTCTTATCTCTGCAAGCCGAACGGACACACACACACGCACACACAAACACACACACACACACACGCACACACGCACACACACGCACCCACGCACACGCACACGCACACGCACACGCACACGCACACACTCTCCACCTCTCGACTCCTATCCGTTAGCCGCCTCTTAAGACAGGTAGGGCCTTCTTGCCACGGCCGTAATCCTATCTCTGCGAGCCGAGCGGACAAACACACACACTCACACACACACACACATACACTCTTCACCTCTCGACCCCTACCTTTTAGTCGCCTCTTACGAGAGGCAGGGCCTTCTTGCCCCGGCCGTATTCATATCTCTGCAAGCCGAACGGACACACACACTCATACACACACACTCACACACGCACAAACACACATACACGCACACACGCACACAAACATACACTCTTCACCTCTCGACTCCTACCCATTAGTCGCCTCTTACGACAGGCAAGGCCTTCTTGCCTCGGCCGTATTCTTATCTCTGCAAGCCGAACGGACACATACACACGCACACACACGCACACACACAAAAACACTTTTCACCTCTCGACTCCTACCCATTAGTTGCCTCTTACGACAGGCATGGCCTTCTTGCCTCGGCCGTATTCTAATCTCTGCGAGCCGAATGGACACACACATACATACACACACACTTACACAAGCACAAACACACACACACCCACACACGCACACACACACACACACATACACTATTCACCTTTCGACTCCTACCTATTAGTCGCCCCTTACAAGAGAGAGGGCCTTCTTGCCTCGGCCGTATTCTTATCTCTGCAAGCCAAACAGACACACACACATACACACACACTTACACACGCACACACACGCACACACGCACACACACACATACACTCTTCACCTCTTGACTCCTACCAATTAGTCGCCACTTACGACAGGCAGGGCCTTCTTGCCTCGGCCGTATTCTTATCTCTGCAAGCCGAACGGACACACACACACTCACACACACACGCACGCACACACGCACACACACGCACACACACACACACAAATACACTCTTCACCTCTCGACTCCTACCCATTAGTCGCCATTTACGACAGGCAGGGCCTTCTTGCCTCGGCCGTATTCTTATCTCTGCAAGCCGAACGGACACACACACACTCACACACAGACGCACGCACACACGCACACACACGCACACACGCACACACACACATACATTCTTCACCTCTCGACTCCTACCCATTAGTCGCCTCTTAACGACAGGCAGTGCCTTCTTGCCACGGCCGTGTTCTCATCTCTGCGAGCCGACTGGACACACACACACACACTGACACACACACATACACACACACACTCACACACGCACGCACACACGCACACACATAAATACACTCTTCACCTCTCGACTCCTACCCATTATTCTCCTCTTACGACAGGCAGGGACTTCTTGCCACGGCCGTGTTCTTATCTCTGCAAGCCAAACGGACACACACACACTCACACACACACACACGCACACGCACCCGCACACGCACACACTCTCCACCTCTCGACTCCTATCCATTAGTCGCCTCTTACGACAGGCATGGCCTTCTTGCCACCGCTTTTTTCTTATCTCTGCGAGCGAAGGGACACACACACACACACATACACACACACACTCACACACACATGCACACACGCACGCACACACGCACACACACATACACTCACACACACACAAACACGCACATACGCACACACATACACTCTTCACCACTCGACTCCTACGCATTAGTCGCCGCTTACGACAGGCAGGGCCTTCTTGGCATGGACGTGTCCTTATCACTGCGAGCCGACCGGACACACACACTCACACACGCACACACACACGCACACACGCACACACACACACACACGCACCCATGCACACGCACACGCACACGCACACACTCTCCACCTCTCGACTCCTATCCATTAGCCGCCTCTTAAGACAGGTAGGGCCTTCTTGCCACGGCCGTAATCTTATCTCTCCGAGCCGAGCGGACAAACAAACACACTCACACACACACACACACACACACATACACTCTTCACCTCTCGACCCCTACCTTTTAGTCGGCTCTAACGAGAGGCAGGGCCTTCTTGCCCCGGCCGTATTCATATCTCTGCAAGCCGAACGGACACACACACTCATACACACACACTCACACACGCACAAACACACATACACGCACACACGCACACACACATACACTCTTCACCTCTCGACTCCTACCTATTAGTCGCCTCTTACGATAGGCAGGGCCTTCTTGCCTCGGTTGTGCTCTTATCTCCGCAAGCCGAACTAACAAACACACATACTCACACACGCACACACGCACACACGCATACACACATACGCTCTTCACCTCTCGACTCCTACTTATTAGTCGCCCCTTACAAGAGGCAGGGCTTTCTTGCCTCGGGCGTATTCTTATCTCTGCAAGCCAAACAGACACAAACATATACACACACACACACACACACGCACACACACGCACACACGCACACACACACACACACATACACTCTTCACCTCTCGACTCCTACCCGTTAGTTGCCTCTTAACGACAGGCAGTGCCTTCTTGCCACGGCCGTGTTCTCATCTCTGCGAGCCGACCGGACACACACACACACTGACACACACACATACACACACACACTCACACACGCACGCACACACGCACACACACACATACACTCTTCACCTCTCGACTCCTACCCATTATTCTCCTCTTACGACAGGCAGGGACTTCTTGCCACGGCCGTGTTTTTATCTCTGCAAGCCAAACGGACACACACACACACGCACACACACACACACGCACACGCACACGCACACGCACACACTCTCCACCTCTCGACTCCTATCCATTAGTCGCCTCTTACGACAGGCATGGCCTTCTTGCCACCGCTTTTTTCTTATCTCTGCGAGCGAAGGGACACACACACACACATACACACACACACTCACACACACACACACGCACATACGCACGCACACACGTACACACACATACATTCTTCACCTCTCTAATCCTAACTATTAGTCGCCTCTCACGACAGGCAGGGCCTTCTTGCCTCGGCCGTGTTCTTATTTCTGCAAGACGAACGGACACACACACATACTCACACACTCACACACACACGCACACACGCACACACGCACACACACACATACACTCTTCACCTCTCTACTCCTACCTATTAGTCGCCTATTACGATAGGCAGGGCCTGCTTGCCTCGGTCGTGTTCTTATTTCTGCAAGCCGAACTAATACACACACATACTCACACACGCACACACACACACACGCACACACGCACACACACACACATACACTCTTCACATTTCGACTCCTACTTATTAGTCGCCCATTACAAGAGGCAGGGCCTTCTTGCCTCTGCCGTATTTTTATCTCTGCAAGCCAAACAGACACACACACATACACACACACTTACACACGTACCCACACGCACACACTCTCCACCTCTCGACTCCTATCCATTAGTAGCCTCTTAAGACAAGCATGGCCTTCTTGCCACGGACGTATTCTTATCTCTGCGAGCCAAAGGGATACACACACACACATACACACACACACACGCACACACGCACACACACACATACACTCTTCACCTCTTGACTCCTACCTATTAGTCGCCTCTTCCGATAGGCAGGGCCTTCTTGCCTCGGTCGTGCTCTTATCTCTGCAAGCCAAACGGACACACACACTCACACACAAATACACACACACACTCACACATGCACACACACGCACACACGCACACTCACCCACACATACACTCTTCACCTCTCGACTCCTACCCATTAGTCGCCTCTTACGACAGGCAGGGCCTTCTTGCCACGGCCGTGTTCGTATCTCTGCGAGCCGACTGGACACACACACTCACACACACAAATACACACACACACTCACACATGCACACACACGCACACACGCACACTCACACACACATACACTCTTCACCTCTCGACTCCTACCCATTAGTCGCCTCTTACGACAGGCAGGGCCTTCTTGCCACGGCCGTGTTCGTATCTCTGCGAGCCGACTGGACACACACACTCACACACACAAATACACACACACACTCACACATGCACACACACGCACACACGCACACTCACACACACATACACTCTTCACCTCTCGACTTCTACCCATTAGTCGCCTCCTACGACAGGCAGGGCCTTCTTGCCACGGCCGTGTTCTTATCTCTGCGAGCCGACTAGACACACACACACTCACACACACAAATACACACACACTCTCACACACGCACACACACGCACACTCACACACACATACACTCTTCACCACTCGACTCCTACCCATTAGTCGCCTCTTACGACAGGCAGGGCCTTCTTGCCACGGCCGTGTTCGTATCTCTGCGAGCCGACTGGACACACACACTCACACACACAAATACACACACACTCACACATGCACACACACGCACACACGCACACTCACACACACATACACTCTTCACCTCTCGACTCCTACCCATTAGTCGCCTCTTACGACAGGCAGGGCCTTCTTGCCACGGCCTTGTTCTTATCTCTGCGAGCCGACTGGACACACACACACTCACACACACAAATACACACACACACTCACACACGCACACACACGCACACTCACACACACATACACTCTTCACCTCTCGACTCCTACCCATTAGTCGCCTCTTACGAAAGGCAGGGCCTTCTTTCCACGGCCGTGTTCTTTTCTCTGAGAGCCGACTGGACACACACACACACTCACACACGCACACACACGCACACACGCACTTACACACATACACTCTTCACCTCTCGACTCCTACGCATTAGTCGCCGCTTACGACAGGCAGGGCCTTCTTGGCACGGACGTGTCCTTATCACTGCGAGCCGACCGGACACACACACTCACACACGTACACACACACGCACACACGCACACACACGTACACTCTTCACCTCTCGACTCCTACCCATTAGTTGCCTCTTACGACAGGCATGGCCTTCTTGCCTCGGCCGTATTCTAATCTCTGCGAGCCGAATGGACACGCATACATACACACGCACACACACGCACACACACAAAAACACTTTTCACCTCTCGACTCCTACCAATTAGTCGCCACTTACGACAGGCAGGGCATTCTTGCCTCGGCCGTATTCTTATCTCTGCACGCCGAACGGACACATACACACTCATACACACACGCACGCACACACGCACACACACGCACACAAACACACAAATACATTCTTCACCTCTCGACTCCTACCCATTAGTCGCCCCTTACGACAGGCATTGCCTTGTTGCCTCGGCCGTATTCTAATCTCTGCGAGCCGAATGGACACACACAAACATACACACACACACTTACACACGCACAAACACACACACACCCACACACGCACACACTCACGTACTCTCTTCACCTCTCGACTCCTACCCATTAGTCGCCTTTTACGACAGGCAGGGACTTCTTGCCACGGCCGTGTTCTTATCTCTGCAAGCCGAACGGACACACACACACGCACACACAAACACACGCACACAGGCACACACGCACACACGCACACACGCACACGCACACATTCTCCACCTCTCGATTCCTATCCATTAGTCGCCTCTTAAGACAGGCAGGGACTTCTTGCCACGGACGTATTCTTATCTCTGCGAGCCGAAAGGACACACACACACACGCACACACAAACACACGCACACAGGCACACACGCACACACGCACACGTACACGCACACGCACACACTCTCCACCTCTCGACTAATATCCATTAGTCGCCTCTTAAGACAGGCAGGGCCTTCTTGCCACGGCCGTGTTCGTATCTCTGCGAGCCGACTGGACACACACACTCACACACACAAATACACACACACACTCACACATGCACACACGCACACACACACATACACTCTTCACCTCTTGACTCCTACCTATTAGTCGCCTCTTCCGATAGGCAGGGCCTTCTTGCCTCGGTCGTGCTCTTATCTCTGCAAGCCGAACGGACACACACACTCACACACAAATACACACACACACTCACACATGCACACACACGCACACACGCACACTCACCCACACATACACTCTTCACCTCTCGACTCCTACCCATTAGTCACCTCTTACGACAGGCAGGGCCTTCTTGCCACGGCCGTGTTCGTATCTCTGCGAGCCGACTGGACACACACACTCACACACACAAATACACACACACACTCACACATGCACACACACGCACACACGCACACTCACACACACATACACTCTTCACCTCTCGACTCCTACCCATTAGTCGCCTCTTACGACAGGCAGGGCCTTCTTGCCACGGCCGTGTTCGTATCTCTGCGAGCCGACTGGACACACACACTCACACACACAAATACACACACAAACTCACACATGCACACACACGCACACACGCACACTCACACACACATACACTCTTCACCTCTCGACTTCTACCCATTAGTCGCCTCTTACGACAGGCAGGGCCTTCTTGCCACGGCCGTGTTCTTATCTCTGCGAGCCGACTGGACACACACACACTCACACACACAAATACACACACACACTCACACACGCACACACACGCACACTCACACACACATACACTCTTCACCACTCGACTCCTACCCATTAGTCGCCTCTTACGACAGGCAGGGCCTTCTTGCCACGGCCGTGTTCGTATCTCTGCGAGCCGACTGGACACACACACTCACACACACAAATACACACACACACTCACACATGCACACACACGCACACACGCACACTCACACACACATACACTCTTCACCTCTCGACTCCTACCCATTAGTCGCCTCTTACGACAGGCAGGGCCTTCTTGCCACGGCCGTGTTCTTATCTCTGCGAGCCGACTGGACACACACACACTCACACACACAAATACACACACACACTCACACACGCACACACACGCACACTCACACACACATACACTCTTCACCTCTCGACTCCTACCCATTAGTCGCCTCTTACGAAAGGCAGGGCCTTCTTTCCACGGCCGTGTTCTTTTCTCTGAGAGCCGACTGGACACACACACACACTCACACACGCACACACACGCACACACGCACTTACACACATACACTCTTCACCTCTCGACTCCTACGCATTAGTCGCCGCTTACGACAGGCAGGGCCTTCTTGGCACGGACGTGTCCTTATCACTGCGAGCCGACCGGACACACACACTCACACACGTACACACACACGCACACACGCACACACACACGTACACTCTTCACCTCTCGACTCCTACCCATTAGTTGCCTCTTACGACAGGCATGGCCTTCTTGCCTCGGCCGTATTCTAATCTCTGCGAGCCGAATGGACACGCATACATACACACACACACTTACACACGCACAAACACACACACACCCACACACGCACACACACACACACACATACACTCTTCACCTCTCGACTCCTACCAATTAGTCGCCACTTACGACAGGCAGGGCCCTCTTGCCTTGGCCGTATTCTTATCTCTGCAAGCCGAACGGACACATACACACTCACACACACAAGCACGCACACACGCACACACACGCACACACACAAAAACACTTTTCACCTCTCGACTCCTACCAATTAGTCGCCACTTACGACAGGCAGGGCATTCTTGCCTCGGCCGTATTCTTATCTCTGCAAGCCGAACGGACACATACACACTCACACACACACGCACGCACACACGCACACACACGCACACAAACACACAAATACATTCTTCACCTCTCGACTCCTACCCATTAGTCGCCCCTTACGACAGGCATTGCCTTGTTGCCTCGGCCGTATTCTAATCTCTGCGAGCCGAATGGACACACACAAACATACACACACACACTTACACACGCACAAACACACACACACCCACACACGCACACACTCACGTACTCTCTTCACCTCTCGACTCCTACCCATTAGTCGCCTCTTACGACAGGCAGGGACTTCTTGCCACGGCCGTGTTCTTATCTCTGCAAGCCGAACGGACACACACACACGCACACACAAACACACGCACACAGGCACACACGCACACACGCACACACGCACACGCACACATTCTCCACCTCTCGATTCCTATCCATTAGTCGCCTCTTAAGACAGGCAGGGCCTTCTTGCCACGGACGTATTCTTATCTCTGCGAGCCGAAAGGACACACACACACACACGCACACACAAACACACGCACACAGGCACACACGCACACACGCACACGTACACGCACACGCACACACTCTCCACCTCTCGACTAATATCCATTAGTCGCCTCTTAAGACAGGCAGGGCGTTCTTGCCTCGGCCGTATTCTTATCTCTGCAAGCCAAACGGACACACACACACACATACACACACACATACTCACACACGCACAAACACACGCACACACACAAAGACACATACACTCTTCACCTCTCGACTCCTATTCATTAGTCGCCTCTTACGACAGGCAGGGACTTCTTGCCACGGCCGTGTTCTTATCTTTGCGAGCCGAACGAACACACACACATACACACACACGCACACACACGCACACACGCACCCACACACATACTCTCTTCACCTCTCGACTCCTACTTATTAGTCGCCCACTCTTCACATCTCGACTCCTACCCATTAGTCGCCCCGTACGATTTGCATCGCCTTCTTGCCACGGCTGTTTTCTTATCTCTGCGAGCCGAAGGGACACACACACATACATACACACACACTCACAAACACACACACACACACACACGCACGCGCACACGCACACACACATACACTCACACACACACAAAGACGCCCACACGCACACACACATACATTCTTCACCTCTCGACTCCTACCTATTAGTCGCCTCTTACGATAGGCAGGGCCTTCTTGCCTTGGCCGTGTTCTTATCACTGCAAGCCGAACGGACACACACACATACTCACACACGCACACACACACGCACACACGCACACACACATACACTTTTCACCTCTCGACTCCTACTTATTAGTCGCCCACTCTTCGCCTCTCGACTCCTATCCATTAGTAGCCCCGTACGATTTGCATCGCTTTCTTGCCACGGCTGTTTTCTTATCTCTGCGAGCCGAAGGGACACACACACATACATACACACACACTCACAAACACACACACACACGCACGCACACACGCACACACACATACACTCACACACACACAAACACGCCCACACGCACACACACATACATTCTTCACCTCTCGACCCCTACCTTTTAGTCGCCTCTTACGAGAGGCAGGGCCTTCTTGCCCCGGCCGTATTCATATCTCTGCAAGCCGAACGGACACACACACTCATCCACACACACTCACACACGCACAAACACACGCACACACACATACACTTTTCACCTCTCGACTCCTACTTATTAGTCGCCCACTTTTCACCTCTCGACTCCTACTTATTAGTCGCCCACTCTTCGCCTCTCGACTCCTATCCATTAGTCGCCCACACACACACACACGCACACACGCACACACACATACACTCACACACACACAAACACGCCCACACGCACACACACATACATTCTTCACCTCTCGACTCCTACCTATTAGTCGCCTCTTACGATAGGCAGGGCCTTCTTGCCTCGGTCGTGTTTTTATCTCTGCAAGCCGAACTAACACACACACATACTCACACACGCACACACACACGCACACACGCACACACACATACACTTTTCACCTCTCGACTCCTACTTATTAGTCGCCCACTTTTCACCTCTCGACTCCTACTTATTAGTCGCCCACTCTTCGCCTCTCGACTCCTATCCATTAGTCGCCCACACACACACACACGCACACACGCACACACACGCACCCACGCACACGCACACGCACACGCACACGCACACGCACACACTCTCCACCTCTCGACTCCTATCCATTAGCCGCCTCTTAAGACAGGTAGGGCCTTCTTGCCACGGCCGTAATCTTATCTCTGCGAGCCGAGCGGACAAACACACACACTCACACACACACACACACACACATACACTCTTCACCTCTCGACCCCTACCTTTTAGTCGCCTCTTACGATAGGCAGGGCCTTCTTGCCTCGGTCGTGTTTTTATCTCTGCAAGCCGAACTAACACACACACATACTCACACACGCACACACACACGCACACACGCACACACACACATACACTTTTCACCTCTCGACTCCTACTTATTAGTCGCCCACTTTTCACCTCTCGACTCCTACTTATTAGTCGCCCACTCTTCGCCTCTCGACTCCTATCTATTAGTCGCCCACACACACACACACACGCACACACGCACACACACGCACCCACGCACACGCACACGCACACGCACACGCACACGCACACACTCTCCACCTCTCGACTCCTATCCATTAGCCGCCTCTTAAGACAGGTAGGGCCTTCTTGCCACGGCCGTAATTTATCTCTGCGAGCCGAGCGGACAAACACACACACGCACACACGCACACAAACATACACTCTTCACCTCTCGACTCCTACCCATTAGTCGCCTCTTACGACAGGCAAGGACTTCTTGCCTCGGCCGTATTCTTATCTCTGCAAGCCGAACGGACACATACACACGCACACACACGCACACACACAAAAACACTTTTCACCTCTCGACTCCTACCCATTAGTTGCCTCTTACGACAGGCATGGCCTTCTTGCCTCGGCCGTATTCTAATCTCTGCGAGCCGAATGGACACACACATACATACACACACACTTACACACGCACAAACACACACACACCCACACACGCACACACACACACACATACACTATTCATCTTTCGACTCCTACCTATTAGTCGCCCCTTACAAGAGAGAGGGCCTTCTTGCCTCGGCCGTATTCTTATCTCTGCAAGCCAAACAGACACACACACATACACACACACTTACACACGCACACACACGCACACACGCACACACACACATACACTCTTCACCTCTCGACTCCTACCAATTAGTCGCCACTTACGACAGGCAGGGCCTTCTTGCCTCGGCCGTATTCTTATCTCTGCAAGCCGAACGGACACACACACACTCACACACACACGCACACACACGCACACACACACACACACACAAATACACTCTTCACCTCTCGACTCCTACCCATTAGTCGCCACTTACGACAGGCAGGGCCTTCTTGCCTCGGCCGTATTCTTATCTCTGCAAGCCGAACGGACACACACACACTCACACACACACGCACGCTCACACGCACACACACGCACACACGCACACACACACATACACTCTTCACCTCTCGACTCCTACCTATTAGTCGCCTCTTACGATAGGCAGGGCCTTCTTGCCTCGGTTGTGCTCTTATCTCTGCAAGCCGAACTAACACACACACATACTCACACACGCACACACGCATACACACATACACTCTTCACCTCTCGACTCCTACTTATTAGTCGCATCTTACAAGAGGCAGGACCTTCTTGCCTCGGCCGTATTCTTATCTCTGCAAGCCAAACAGACACACACACATACACACACACGCACACACACGCACACACGCACACACACACATACACTCTTCACCACTCGACTCCTACCCATTAGTCGCCTCTTAACGACAGGCAGTGCCTTCTTGCCACGGCCGTGTTCTCATCTCTGCGAGCCGACCGGACACACACACACACACTGACACACACACATACACACACACACTCACACACGCACGCACACACGCACACACATACATACACTCTTCACCTCTCGACTCCTACCCATTATTCTCCTCTTACGACAGGCAGGGACTTCTTGCCACGGCCGTGTTCTTATCTCTGCAAGCCAAACGGACACACACACACTCACACACCCACACACGCACACGCACCCGCACACGCACACACTCTCCACCTCTCGACTCCTATCCATTAGTCGCCTCTTACGACAGGCATGGTCTTCTTGCCACCGCTTTTTTCTTATCTCTGCGAGCGAAGGGACACACACACACACACACATACACTCACACACACAAACACGCACATAAGCACACACATACATTCTTCACCTCTCTAATCCTACCTATTAGTCGCCTCTCACGACAGGCAGGGCCTTCTTGCCTCGGCCGTATTCTTATCTCTGCAAGCCAAACAGACACACACACATACACACACACTTACACACGCACACACACGCACACACGCACACACACACATACACTCTTCACCTCTCGACTCCTACCAATTAGTCGCCACTTACGACAGGCAGGGCCTTCTTGCCGCGGCCGTATTCTTATCTCTGCAAGCCGAACGGACACACACACACTCACACACACACGCACGCACACACGCACACACACGCACGCACACACACACAAATACACTCTTCACCTCTCGACTCCTACCCATTAGTCGCCACTTACGACAGGCAGGGCCTTCTTGCCTCGGCTGTATTCTTATCTCTGCAAGCCGAACGGACGCACACACTCACACACACACGCACGCACACACGCACACACACGCACACACGCACACACACACATACACTCTTTACCTCTCGACTCCTACCAATTAGTCGCCTCTTACGATAGGCAGGGCCTTCTTGCCTCGGTTGTGCTCTTATCTCTGCAAGCCGAACTAACAAACACACATACTCACACACGCACACACGCACACACGCATACACACATACACTCTTCACCTCTCGACTCCTACTTATTAGTCGCCCCTTACAAGAGGAAGGGCCTTCTTGCCTCGGCCGTATTCTTATCTCTGCAAGCCAAACAGACACAAACATATACACACACACACGCACACACACGCACACACGCACACACACACATACACTCTTCACCTCTCGACTCCTACCCATTAGTTGCCTCTTAACGACAGGCAGTGACTTCTTGCCACGGCCGAGTTCTCATCTCTGCGAGCCGACCGGACACACACACACACTGACACACACACATACACACACACACTCACACACGCACGCACACACGCACACACACATACACTCTTCACCTCTCGACTCCTACCCATTATTCTCCTCTTATGACAGGCAGGGACTTCTTGCCACGGCCGTGTTTTTATCTCTGCAAGCCAAACGGACACACACACACACACGAACACACACACACACGCACACGCACACGCACACGCACACACTCTCTACCTCTCGACTCCCATCCATTAGTCGCCTCTTACGACAGGCATGGCCTTCTTGCCACCGCTTTTTTCTTATCTCTGCGAGCGAAGGGACACACACACACATACACACACACACACTCACACACACACACACGCACATACGCACGCACACACGCACACACACATACATTCTTCACCTCTCTAATCCTACCTATTAGTCGCCTCTCACGACAGGCAGGGCCTTCTTGCCTCGGCCGTGTTCTTATTTCTGCAAGACGAACGGACACACACACACATACTTACACACGCACACACGCACGCACACACGCACACACACATACACTCTTCACCTCTCGACTCCTACCCATTAGTCGCCTCTTAACGACGGGCAGTGCCTTCTTGCCACGGCCGTGTTCTCATCTCTGCGAGCCGACCGGACACACACACACACTGACACACACACATACACACACACACTCACACACGCACGCACACACGCACACACATACATACACTCTTCACCTCTCGACTCCTACCCATTATTCTCCTCTTACGACAGGCAGGGACTTCTTGCCACAGCCGTGTTCTTATCTCTGCCAGCCAAACGGACACACACACACGCACACACACACACACGCACACGCACCCGCACACGCACACACTCTCCACCTCTCGACTCCTATCCATTAGTCGCCTCTTACGACAGGCATGGCCTTCTTGCCACCGCTTTTTTCTTATCTCTGCGAGCGAAGGGACACACACACACACATACACACACACATTCACACACACATGCACACACGCACGCACACACGCACACACACATACACTCACACACACACAAACACGCACATACGCACACACATACATTCTTCACCTCTCTAATCCTACCTATTAGTCGCCTCTCACGACAGGCAGGGCCTTCTTGCCTCGGCTGTATTCTTATCTCTGCAAGCCAAACAGACACACACACATACACACACACTTACACACGCACACACACGCACACACGCACACACACATACACTCTTCACCTTTCGACTCCTACCAATTAGTCGCCACTTACGACAGGCAGGGCCTTCTTGCCGCGGCCGTATTCTTATCTCTGCAAGCCGAACGGACACACACACACTCACACACACACGCACGCACACACGCACACACACGCACACACACACACACACAAATAAACTCTTCACCTCTCGACTCCTACCCATTAGTCGCCACTTACGACAGGCAGGGCCTTCTTGCCTCGGCCGTATTCTTATCTCTGCAAGCCGAACGGACGCACACACTCACACACACACGCACGCACACACGCACACACACGCACACACGCACACACACATATACACTCTTCACCTCTCGACTCCTACCAATTAGTCGCCACTTACGACAGGCAGGGCCTTCTTGCCTCGGCCGTATTCTTATCTCTGCAAGCCGAACGGACACACACACATACTCACACACACACGCACGCTCACACGCACACACACGCACACACGCACACACACATACACTCTTCACCTCTCGACTCCTACCTATTAGTCGCCTCTTACGATAGGCAGGGCCTTCTTGCCTCGGTTGTGCTCTTATCTCTGCAAGCCGAACTAACAAACACACATACTCACACACGCACACACGCACACACGCATACACACATACACTCTTCACCTCTCGACTCCTACTTATTAGTCGCCCTTTACAAGAGGCAGGGCCTTCTTGCCTCGGCCGTATTCTTATCTCTGCAAGCCAAACAGACACAAACATACACACACACACACACGCACACACACGCACACACGCACACACACACACATACACTCTTCACCTCTCGACTCCTACCCATTAGTTGCCTCTTAACGACAGGCAGTGCCTTCTTGCCACGGCCGTGTTCTCATCTCTGCGAGCCGACCGGACACACACACACACTGACACACACACATACACACACACTCACACACGCACGCACACACGCACACACACATACACTCTTCACCTCTCGACTCCTACCCATTATTCTCCTCTTACGACAGGCAGGGACTTCTTGCCACGGCCGTGTTTTTATCTCTGCAAGCCAAACGGACACACACACACACGCACACACACACACACACGCACACGCACACGCACACGCACACGCACACACTCTCCACCTCTCGACTCCTATCCGTTAGTCGCCTCTTACGACAGGCATGGCCTTCTTGCCACCGCTTTTTTCTTATCTCTGCGAGCGAAGGGACACACACACACACATACACACACACACTCACACACACACACGCACATACGCACGCACACACGCACACACACATACATTCTTCACCTCTCTAATCCTACCTATTAGTCGCCTCTCACGACAGGCAGGGCCTTCTTGCCTCGGCCGTGTTCTTATTTCTGCAAGACGAACGGACACGGACACACATACTTACACACGGACACACGCACGCACACACGCACACACACATACACTCACACACACACAAACACGTACACACGCACACACACATACATTCTTCACCTCTCGACTCCTACCTATTAGACGCCTCTTACGATAGGCAGGGCCTTCTTGCCTTGGGGGTGTTCTTATCTCTGCAAGCCGAACGGACACACACACATACTCACACACTCACACACACACGCACACACGCACACACACATACACTCTTCACCTCTCGACTCCTACCTATTAGTCGCCTATTACGATAGGCAGGGCCTGCTTGCCTCGGTCGTGTTCTTATTTCTGCAAGCCGAACTAATACACACACATACTCACACACGCACACACACACGCACACACGCACACACACACACATACACTCTTCACCTCTCGACTCCTACTTATTAGTCGCCCATTACAAGAGGCAGGGCCTTCTTGCCTCTGCCCTATTTTTATCTCTGCAAGCCAAACAGACACACACACATACACACACACTTACACACGCACCCACACGCACACGCACACGCACACACTCTTCACCTCTCGACTTCTATCCATTAGTCGCCTCTTAAGACAGGCAGGGCCTTCTTGCCACGGACGTATACCTATCTCTGCGAGCCGAACGGACACACACACACACACTTGCACACATACACACATACACGCTCCACCTCTCGACTCCTACCCATTAGTCGCTCCTTACAGCAAGCATGGCCTTCTTGCCACGGACGTATTCTTATCTCTGCGAGCCGAAGGGATACACACACACATACACACACACACACACGCACACACGCACACACACACATACACTCTTCACCTCTTGACTCCTACCTATTAGTCGCCTCTTACGATAGGCAGGGCCTTCTTGCCTCGGTCGTGCTCTTATCTCTGCAAGCCGAACGGACACACACACACACATACACACACACTCTCACACGCACACACACGCACATACGCACACACATATACACTCTTCACTACTCGACTCCTACCCATTAGTCGCCTCTTACGACTGGCAGGGCCTTCTTGCCACGGCCGTGTTCGTATCTCTGCGAGCCGACTGGACACACACACTCACACACACAAATACACACACACACTCACACATGCACACACATGCACACACGCACACTCACACACACATACACTCTTCAACTCTCGACTCCTACCCATTAGTCGCCTCTTACGACAGGCAGGGCCTTCTTGCCACGGCCGTGTTCTTATCTTTGCGAGCCGACTGGACACACACACACTCACACACACAAATACACACACACACTCACACACGCACACACACGCACACTCACACACACATACACTCTTCACCTCTCGACTCCTACCCATTAGTCGCCTCTTACGAAAGGCAGGGCCTTCTTGCCACGGCCGTGTTCTTATCTCTGAGAGCCGACTGGACACACACACACACTCACACACGCACACACACGCACACACGCACTTACACACATACACATATCTCTGCGCACACACGCACACACTCTCCACCTCTCGACTCCGAGCCTCCTTATCTCTGCGAGCCGAGCGGACAAACACACACACTCACACACACACACATACACTCTTCACCTCTCGACCCCTACCTTTTAGTCGCCTCTTACGAGAGGCAGGGCCTTCTTGCCCCGGCCGTATTCATATCTCTGCAAGCCGAACGGACACACACACTCATACACACACACTCACACACGCACAAACACACATACACGCACACACGCACACACACATACACTCTTCACCTCTCGACTCCTACCTATTAGTCGCCTCTTACGATAGGCAGGGCCTTCTTGCCTCGGTTGTTCTCTTATCTCTGCAGGCCGAACTAACAAACACACATACTCACACACGCACACACGCACACACGCATACACACATACACTCTTCACCTCTCGACTCCTACTTATTAGTCGCCCCTTACAAGAGGCAGGGCCTTCTTGCCTCGGCCGTATTCTTATCTCTGCAAGCCAAACAGACACAAACATATACACACACACACACGCACACACACGCACACACGCACACACACACACATACACTCTTCACCTCTCGACTCCTACCCGTTAGTTGCCTCTTAACGACAGGCAGTGCCTTCTTGCCACGGCCGTGTTCTCATCTCTGCGAGCCGACCGGACACACACACACACACACTGGCACACACACATACACACACACACACTCACACACACACTCACACACGCACAAACACACATACACGCACACACGCACACACACACATACACTCTTCACCTCTCGACTCCTACCTATTAGTCGCCTCTTACGATAGGCAGGGCCTTCTTGCCTCGGTTGTGCTCTTATCTCTGCAAGCCGAACTAACAAACACACATACTCACACACGCACACACGCACACATGCATACACACATACACTCTTCACCTCTCGACTCCTACTTATTAGTCGCCCCTTACAAGAGGCAGGGCCTTCTTGCCTCGGCCGTATTCTTATCTCTGCAAGCCAAACAGACACAAACATATACACACACACACGCACACACACGCACGCACGCACACACACACACATACACTCTTCACCTCTCGACTCCTACCCGTTAGTTGCCTCTTAACGACAGGCAGTGCCTTCTTGCCACGGCCGTGTTCTCATCTCTGCGAGCCGACCGGACACACACACACTGACACACACACATACACACACACACTCACACACGCACGCACACACGCACACACACATACACTCTTCACCTCTCGACTCCTACCCATTATTCTCCTCTTACGACAGGCAGGGACTTCTTGCCACGGCCGTGTTTTTATCTCTGCAAGCCAAACGGACACACACACACACACGCACACACACACACACGCACACGCACACGCACACGCACACACTCTCTACCTCTCGACTCCTATCCATTAGTCGCCTATTACGACAGGCATGGCCTTCTTGCCACCGCTTTTTTCTTATCTCTGCGAGCGAAGGGACACACACACACACACATACACACACACACTCACACACACACACGCACATACGCACGCACACACGTACACACACATACATTCTTCACCTCTCTAATCCTACCTATTAGTCGCCTCTCACGACAGGCAGGGCCTTCTTGCCTCGGCCGTGTTCTTATTTCTGCAAGACGAACGGACACACACACATACTCACACACTCACACACACACGCACACACGCACACACACACATACACTCTTCACCTCTCTACTCCTACCTATTAGTCGCCTATTACGATAGGCAGGGCCTGCTTGCCTCGGTCGTGTTCTTATTTCTGCAAGCCGAACTAATACACACACATACTCACACACGCACACACACACACGCACACACGCACACACACACACATACACTCTTCACCTTTCGACTCCTACTTATTAGTCGCCCATTACAAGAGGCAGGGCCTTCTTGCCTCTGCCGTATTTTTATCTCTGCAAGCCAAACAGACACACACACATACACACACACTTACACACGCACCCACACGCACACGCGCACACACACACACATACACTCTTCACCTCTCGACTCCTACCCGTTAGTTGCCTCTTAACGACAGGCAGTGCCTTCTTGCCACGGCCGTGTTCTCATCTCTGCGAGCCGACCGGACACACACACACACACTGGCACACACACATACACACACACACACTCACACACGCACGCACACACGCACACACACATACACTCTTCACCTCTCGACTCCTACCCATTATTCTCCTCTTACGACAGGCAGGGACTTCTTGCCACGGCCGTGTTTTTATCTCTGCAAGCCAAACGGACACACACACACACGCACACACACACACACGCACACGCACACGCACACGCACACACTCTCTACCTCTCGACTCCTATCCATTAGTCGCCTCTTACGACAGGCATGGCCTTCTTGCCACCGCTTTTTTCTTATCTCTGCGAGCCGAACGGACACACACACACACACACTTGCACACATACACACACACACACATACACGCTTCACCTCTCGACTCCTACCCCTTAGTCGCTCCTTACAGCAAGCATGGCCTTCTTGCCACGGACGTATTCTTATCTCTGCGAGCCGAAGGGATACACACACACATACACACACACACACACGCACACACGCACACACACACATACACTCTTCACCTCTTGACTCCTACCTATTAGTCGCCTCTTACGATAGGCAGGGCCTTCTTGCCTCGGTCGTGCTCTTATCTCTGCAAGCCGAACGGACACACACACTCACACACAAATACACACACACACTCACACATGCACACACACGCACACACGCACACTCACACACACATACACTCTTCACCTCTCGACTCCTACCCATTAGTCGCCTCTTACGACAGGCAGGGCCTTCTTGCCACGGCCGTGTTCGTATCTCTGCGAGCCGACTGGACACACACACTCACACACACAAATACACACATACACTCACACATGCACACACACGCACACACGCACACTTACACACACATACACTCTTCACCTCTCGACTCCTACCCATTAGTCGCCTCTTACGACAGGCAGGGCCTTCTTGCCACGGCCGTGTTCGTATCTCTGCGAGCCGACTGGACACACACACTCACACACACAAATACACTCACACACTCACACATGCACACACACGCACACACGCACACTCACACACACATACACTCTTCACCTCTCGACTTCTACCCATTAGTCGCCTCTTACGACAGGCAGGGCCTTCTTGCCACGGCCGTGTTCTTATCTCTGCGAGCCGACTGGACACACACACACTCACACACACAAATACACACACACACTCACACACGCACACTCACACACACATACACTCTTCACCACTCGACTCCTACCCATTAGTCGCCTCTTACGAAAGGCAGGGCCTTCTTGCCACGGCCGTGTTCTTATCTCTGAGAGCCGACTGGACACACACACACTCACACACGCACACACACACTTACACACATACACTCTTCACCTCTCGACTCCTACGCATTAGTCGCCGCTTACGACAGGCAGGGCCTTCTTGGCACGGACGTGTCCTTATCACTGCGAGCCGACCGGACACACACACTCACACACGCACACACACACGCACACACGCACACACACACGTACACTCTTCACCTCTCCACCCCTACCTTTTAGTCGCCTCTTACGAGAGGCAGGGCCTTCTTGCCCCGGCCGTATTCATATCTCTGCAAGCTGAACGGACACACACACTCATACACACACACTCACACACGCACAAACACACATACACGCACACACGCACACACACATACACTCTTCACCTCTCGACTCCTACCTATTAGTCGCCTCTTACGATAGGCAGGGCCTTCTTGCCTCGGTTGTGCTCTTATCTCTGCAAGCCGAACTAACAAACACACATACTCACACACGCACACACGCACACACGCATACACACATACACTCTTCACCTCTCGACTCCTACTTATTAGTCGCCCCTTACAAGAGGCAGGGCCTTCTTGCCTCGGCCGTATTCTTATCTCTGCAAGCCAAACAGACACAAACATATACACACACACACGCACACACACGCACGCACGCACACACACACACACATACACTCTTCACCTCTCGACTCCTACCCGTTAGTTGCCTCTTAACGACAGGCAGTGCCTTCTTGCCACGGCCGTGTTCTCATCTCTGCGAGCCGACCGGACACACACACACTGACACACACACATACACACACACACTCACACACGCACGCACACACGCACACACACATACACTCTTCACCTCTCGACTCCTACCCATTATTCTCCTCTTACGACAGGCAGGGACTTCTTGCCACGGCCGTGTTTTTATCTCTGCAAGCCAAACGGACACACACACACACGCACACACACACACACGCACACGCACACGCACACGCACACACTCTCTACCTCTCGACTCCTATCCATTAGTCGCCTCTTACGACAGGCATGGCCTTCTTGCCACCGCTTTTTTCTTATCTCTGCGAGCGAAGGGACACACACACACATACACACACACACTCACACACACACACGCACATACGCACGCACACACGTACACACACATACATTCTTCACCTCTCTAATCCTACCTATTAGTCGCCTCTCACGACAGGCAGGGCCTTCTTGCCTCGGCCGTGTTCTTATTTCTGCAAGACGAACGGACACACACACATACTCACACACTCACACACACACGCACACACGCACACACACATACACTCTTCACCTCTCTACTCCTACCTATTAGTCGCCTATTACGATAGGCAGGGCCTGCTTGCCTCGGTCTTGTTCTTATTTCTGCAAGCCGAACTAATACACACACATACTCACACACGCACACACACACACGCACACACGCACACACACACACATACACTCTTCACCTTTCGACTCCTACTTATTAGTCGCCCATTACAAGAGGCAGGGCCTTCTTGCCTCTGCCGTATTTTTATCTCTGCAAGCCAAACAGACACACACACATACACACACACTTACACACGCACCCACACGCACACACTCTCCACCTCTCGACTCCTATCCATTAGTCGCCTCTTAAGACAGGCAGGGCCTTCTTGCCACAAACGTATACCTATCTCTGCGAGCCGAACGGACACACACACACACACTTGCACACATACACACACACACACATACACGCTTCACCTCTCGACTCCTACCCCTTAGTCGCTCCTTACAGCAAGCATGGCCTTCTTGCCACGGACGTATTCTTATCTCTGCGAGCCGAAGGGATACACACACACATACACACACACACACGCACACACGCACACACACACATACACTCTTCACCTCTTGACTCCTACCTATTAGTCGCCTCTTACGATAGGCAGGGCCTTCTTGCCTCGGTCGTGCTCTTATCTCTGCAAGCCGAACGGACACACACACTCACACACAAATACACACACACACTCACACATGCACACACACGCACACACGCACACTCACACACACATACACTCTTCACCTCTCGACTCCTACCCATTAGTCGCCTCTTACGACAGGCAGGGCCTTCTTGCCACGGCCGTGTTCGTATCTCTGCGAGCCGACTGGACACACACACTCACACACACAAATACACACATACACTCACACATGCACACACACGCACACACGCACACTCACACACACATACACTCTTCACCTCTCGACTGCTACCCATTAGTCGCCTCTTACGACAGGCAGAGCCTTCTTGCCACGGCCGTGTTCTTATCTCTGCGAGCCGACTGGACACATACACACTCACACACACAAATACACACACACACTCACACACGCACACACCCGCACACTCACACACACATACACTCTTCACCACTCGACTCCTACCCATTAGTCGCCTCTTACGACAGGCAGGGCCTTCTTGCCACGGCCGTGTTCGTATCTCTGCGAGCCGACTGGACACACACACTCACACACACAAATACACACACACACACTCACACATGCACACACACGCACACACGCACACTCACACACACATACACTCCTCACCTCTCGACTCCTACCCATTAGTCGCCTCTTACGACAGGCAGGGCCTTCTTGCCACGGCCGTGTTCTTATCTTTGCGAGCCGACTGGACACACACACACTCACACACACAAATACACACACACACTCACACACGCACACACACGCACACTCACACACACATACACTCTTCACCTCTCGACTCCTACCCATTAGTCGCCTCTTACGAAAGGCAGGGCCTTCATGCCACGGCCGTGTTCTTATCTCTGAGAGCCGACTGGACACACACACACTCACACACGCACACACACGCACACACGCACTTACACACATACACTCCTCACCTCTCGACTCCTACGCATTAGTCGCCGCTTACGACAGGCAGGGCCTTCTTGGCACGGACGTGTCCTTATCACTGCGAGCCGACCGGACACACACACTCACACACGCACACACACACGCACACACGCACACACACACGTACACTCTTCACCTCTCGACTCCTACCCATTAGTTGCCTCTTACGACAGGCAGGCCTTCTTGCCTCGGCCGTATTCTAATCTCTGCGAGCCGAATGGACACACACAAACATACACACACACACTTACACACGCACAAACACACACACACCCACACACGCACACACTCACGTACTCTCTTCACCTCTCGACTCCTACCCATTAGTCGCCTCTTACGACAGGCAGGGACTTCTTGCCACGGCCGTGTTCTTATCTCTGCAAGCCAAACGGACACACACACACACGCACACACAAACACACGCACACAGGCACACACGCACACACGCACACACGCACACGCACACATTCTCCACCTCTCGATTCCTATCCATTAGTCGCCTCTTAAGACAGGCAGGGCCTTCTTGCCACGGACGTATTCTTATCTCTGCGAGCCGAAAGGACACACACACACACACGCACACACAAACACACGCACACAGGCACACACGCACACACGCACACGTACACGCACACGCACACACTCTCCACCTCTCGACTAATATCCATTAGTCGCCTCTTAAGACAGGCAGGGCGTTCTTGCCTCGGCCGTATTCTTATCTCTGCAAGCCAAACGGACACACACACACATACACACACACATACTCACACACGCACAAACACACGCACACACACAAAGACACATACACTCTTCACCTCTCGACTCCTATTCATTAGTCGCCTCTTACGACAGGCAGGGACTTCTTGCCACGGCCGTGTTCTTATCTTTGCGAGCCGAACGGACACACACACATACACACACACGCACACACACACGCACACACGCACCCACACACATACTCTCTTCACCTCTCGACTCCTACTTATTAGTCGCCCACTCTTCACATCTCGACTCCTACCCATTAGTCGCCCCGTACGATTTGCATCGCCTTCTTGCCACGGCTGTTTTCTTATCTCTGCGAGCCGAAGGGACACACACACACATACATACACACACACACACACACGCACGCGCACACGCACACACACATACACTCACACACACACAAACACGCCCACACGCACACACACATACATTCTTCACCTCTCGACTCCTACCTATTAGTCGCCTCTTACGATAGGCAGGGCCTTCTTGCCTTGGCCGTGTTCTTATCACTGCAAGCCGAACGGACACACACACATACTCACACACGCACACACACACGCACACACGCACACACACATACACTTTTCACCTCTCGACTCCTACTTATTAGTCGCCCACTCTTCGCCTCTCGACTCCTATCCATTAGTCGCCCCGTACGATTTGCATCGCTTTCTTGCCACGGCTGTTTTCTTATCTCTGCGAGCCGAAGGGACACACACACATACATACACACACACTCACAAACACACACACACGCACGCACACACGCACACACACATACACTCACACACACACAAACACGCCCACACGCACACACACATACATTCTTCACCTCTCGACTCCTACCTATTAGTCGCCTCTTACGATAGGCAACGACTTCTTGCCACGGCCGTGTTCTTATCTCTGCAAGCCGAACGGACACACACACGACTCACACACGCACACACACACGCACACACGCACACACACATACACTCTTCACCTCTCGACTCCTACCTATTAGTCGCCCCTTACAACTGGCAGGGTCTTCTTGCCTTGGCCGTATTCTTACCTCTGCAAGCCAGACGGACACACACACATACACACACACACGCACACACACGCACACACGCACACACACACACATACACTCTTCACCTCTCGACCCCTACCCATTAGTCGCCTCTTACGACAGGCAGGGCCTTCCTGCCACGGCCATGTTCTTATCTCTGCGAGCCGACCGGACACACACACTCACACACACACATACAAGAACACACACACACACGCACGCACACCCGCGCACACACATATATACACTCTCCACCTTTCGACTCCTATCCATTAGTCGCCTCTTAAGACAGGCATGACCTTCTTGCCACGGACGTATTCTTATCTCTGCAAGCCGAACGGACACACACACATACTCACACACGCACACACACACGCACACACGTACACACACACATACACTCTTCACCTCTCGACTCCTACCTATTAGTCGCCCCTTACAACTGGCAGGGTCTTCTTGCCTTGGCCGTATTCTTACCTCTGCAAGCCAGACGGACACACACACATACACACACACACGCACACACACGCACACACGCACACACACACACATACACTCTTCACCTCTCGACCCCTACCCATTAGTCGCCTCTTACGACAGGCAGGGCCTTCCTGCCACGGCCATGTTCTTATCTCTGCGAGCCGACCGGACACACACACTCACACACACACATACAAGAACACACACACACACGCACGCACACCCGCGCACACACATATATACACTCTCCACCTTTCGACTCCTACCCATTAGTCGCCTCTTACGACAGGCAGGGACTTCTTGCCACGGCCGTGTTCTCATTTCAGCGAGCCGAACGGACACACACACACACACGCACACACAAAAACACGCACACAGGCACAAACGCACACACGCAAACGCACACGCACACGCACACACTCTCCACCTCTCGAGTCCTATCCATTAGTCGCCTCTTAAGACAGGCAGAGCCTTCTTGCAACGAACGCATTCTTATCTCTGCGAGCCGAAAGGACACGCACACACACTCACACACAAACACACACACGCAAGCACACATACACTATTCACCTCTCGACTTCTACCCATTATTCTCCTCTTACGACAGGCAGGGACTTCTTGCCACGGCCGTGTTCTTATCTCTGCAAGCCGAACGGACACACACACACGCACACACAAACACACACACACACACGCACACACGCACACACACGCACCCACGCACACGCACACGCACACGCACACGCACACACTCTCCACCTCTCGACTCCTATCCATTAGCCGCCTCTTAAGACAGGTAGGGCCTTCTTGCCACGGCCGTAATCTTATCTCTGCGAGCCGAGCGGACAAACACACACACTCACACACACACACACACATACACTTTTCACCTCTCGACCCCTACCTTTTAGTCGCCTCTTACGAGAGGCAGGGCCTTCTTGCCCCGGCCGTATTCATATCTCTGCAAGCCGAACGGACACACACACTCATACACACACACTCACACACGCACAAACACACATACACGCACACACGCACACAAACATACACTCTTCACCTCTCGACTCCTTCCCATTAGTCGCCTCTTACGACAGGCAAGGCCTTCTTGCCTCGGCCGTATTCTTATCTCTGCAAGCCGAACGGACACATACACACGCACACACACGCACACACACAAAAACACTTTTCACCTCTCGACTTCTACACATTAGTTGCCTCTTACGACAGGCATGGCCTTCTTGCCTCGACCGTATTCTAATCTCTGCGAGCCGAATGGACACACACATACATACACACACACTTACACACGCACAAACACACACACACCCACACACGCACACACACACACACACATACACTATTCACCTTTCGACTCCTACCTATTAGTCGCCCCTTACAAGAGAGAGGGCCTTCTTGCCTCGGCCGTATTCTTATCTCTGCAAGCCAAACAGACACACACATACACACGCACACACACGCACACACGCACACACACACACACATACACTCTTCACCTCTCGACTCCTACCCGTTAGTTGCCTCTTAACGACAGGCAGTGCCTTCTTGCCACGGCCGTGTTCTCATCTCCGCGAGCCGACCGGACAAACACACACTGACACACACACATACACACACACACTCACACACGCACGCACACACGCACACACACACATACACTCTTCACCTCTCGACTCCTACCCATTATTCTCCTCTTACGACAGGCAGGGACTTCTTGCCACGGCCGTGTTTTTATCTCTGCAAGCCAAACGGACACACACACACACACGCACACACACACACACACGCACACGCACACGCACACGCACACACTCTCCACCTCTCGACTCCTATCCATTAGTCGCCTCTTACGACAGGCATGGCCTTCTTGCCACCGCTTTTTTCTTATCTCTGCGAGCGAAGGGACACACACACACACACATACACACACACACTCACACACACACACGCACATACGCACGCACACACGTACACACACATACATTCTTCACCTCTCTAATCCTAACTATTAGTCGCCTCTCACGACAGGCAGGGCCTTCTTGCCTCGGCCGTGTTCTTATTTCTGCAAGACGAACGGACACACACACATACTCACACACTCACACACACACGCACACACGCACACACGCACACACACACATACACTCTTCACCTCTCTACTCCTACCTATTAGTCGCCTATTACGATAGGCAGGGCCTGCTTGCCTCGGTCGTGTTCTTATTTCTGCAAGCCGAACTAATACACACACATACTCACACACGCACACACACACACGCACACACGCACAGACACACACACACATACACTCTTCACATTTCGACTCCTACTTATTAGTCGCCCATTACAAGAGGCAGGGCCTTCTTGCCACGGACGTATTTTTATCTCTGCGAGCCAAAGGGATACACACACACATACACACACACACACACACGCACACACGCACACACACACATACACTCTTCACCTCTTGACTCCTACCTATTAGTCGCCTCTTCCGATAGGCAGGGCCTTCTTGCCTCGGTCGTGCTCTTATCTCTGCAAGCCGAACGGACACACACACTCACACACAAATACACACACACACTCACACATGCACACACACGCACACACGCACACTCACCCACACATACACTCTTCACCTCTCGACTCCTACCCATTAGTCGCCTCTTACGACAGGCAGGGCCTTCTTGCCACGGCCGTGTTCGTATCTCTGCGAGCCGACTGGACACACACACTCACACACACAAATACACACACACACTCACACATGCACACACACGCACACACGCACACTCACACACACATACACTCTTCACCTCTCGACTCCTACCCATTAGTCGCCTCTTACGACAGGCAGGGCCTTCTTGCCACGGCCGTGTTCGTATCTCTGCGAGCCGACTGGACACACACACTCACACACACAAATACACACACACACTCACACATGCACACACACGCACACACGCACACTCACACACACATACACTCTTCACCTCTCGACTTCTACCCATTAGTCGCCTCTTACGACAGGCAGGGCCTTCTTGCCACGGCCGTGTTCTTATCTCTGCGAGCCGACTGGACACACACACACTCACACACACAAATACACACACACACACTCACACACGCACACACACGCACACTCACACACACATACACTCTTCACCACTCGACTCCTACCCATTAGTCGCCTCTTACGACAGGCAGGGCCTTCTTGCCACGGCCGTGTTCGTATCTCTGCGAGCCGACTGGACACACACACTCACACACACAAATACACACACACACTCACACACACACGCACACGCACACACGCACACTCACACACACATACACTCTTCACCTCTCGACTCCTACCCATTAGTCGCCTCTTACGACAGGCAGGGCCTTCTTGCCACGGCCGTGTTCTTATCTCTGCGAGCCGACTGGACACACACACACTCACACACACAAATACACACACACACTCACACACGCACACACACGCACACTCACACACACATACACTCTTCACCTCTCGACTCCTACCCATTAGTCGCCTCTTACGAAAGGCAGGGCCTTCTTTCCACGGCCGTGTTCTTTTCTCTGAGAGCCGACTGGACACACACACACACTCATACACGCACACACACGCACACACGCACTTACACACATACACTCTTCACCTCTCGACTCCTACGCATTAGTCGCCGCTTACGACAGGCAGGGCCTTCTTGGCACGGACGTGTCCTTATCACTGCGAGCCGACCGAACACACACACTCACACACGCACACACACACGCACACACGCACACACACACGTACACTCTTCACCTCTCGACTCCTACCCATTAGTTGCCTCTTACGACAGGCATGGCCTTCTTGCCTCGGCCGTATTCTAATCTCTGCGAGCCGAATGGACACACACAAACATACACACATACACTTACACACGCACAAACACACACACACCCACACACGCACACACACACACACATACACTCTTCACCTCTCGACTCCTACCAATTAGTCGCCACTTACGACAGGCAGGGCCCTCTTGCCTTGGCCGTATTCTTATCTCTGCAAGCCGAACTGACACATACACACTCACACACACAAGCACGCACACACGCACACACACGCATACACACAAAAACACTTTTCACCTCTCGACTCCTACCAATTAGTCGCCACTTACGACAGGCAGGGCATTCTTGCCTCGGCCGTATTCTTATCTCTGCAAGCCGAACGGACATATACACACTCACACACACACGCACGCACACACGCACACACACGCACGCACACACGCACACACACGCACACAAACACACAAATACATTCTTCACCTCTCGACTCCTACCAATTAGTCGCCACTTACGACAGGCAGGGCCCTCTTGCCTCGGCCGTATTCTAATCTCTGCGAGCCGAATGGACACACACAAACATACACACACACACTTACACACGCACAAACACACACACACCCACACACGCACACACTCACGTACTCTCTTCACCTCTCGACTCCTACCCATTAGTCGCCTCTTACGACAGGCAGGGACTTCTTGCCACGGCCGTGTTCTTATCTCTGCAAGCCGAACGGACACACACACACGCACACACAAACACACGCACACAGGCACACACGCACACACGCACACACGCACACGCACACATTCTCCACCTCTCGATTCCTATCCATTAGTCGCCTCTTAAGACAGGCAGGGCCTTCTTGCCACGGACGTATTCTTATCTCTGCGAGCCGAAAGGACACACACACACACACGCACACACAATCACACGCACACAGGCACACACGCACACACGCACACGTACACGCACACGCACACACTCTCCACCTCTCGACTAATATCCATTAGTCGCCTCTTAAGACAGGCAGGGCGTTCTTGCCTCGGCCGTATTCTTATCTCTGCAAGCCAAACGGACACACACACACACACATACACACACACATACTCACACACGCACAAACACACGCACACACACAAAGACACATACACTCTTCACCTCTCGACTCCTATTCATTAGTCGCCTCTTACGACAGGCAGGGACTTCTTGCCACGGCCGTGTTCTTATCTTTGCGAGCCGAACGGACACACACACATACACACACACGCACACACACACGCACACACGCACCCACACACATACTCTCTTCACCTCTCGACTCCTACTTATTAGTCGCCCACTCTTCACATCTCGACTCCTACCCATTAGTCGCCCCGTACGATTTGCATCGCCTTCTTGCCACGGCTGTTTTCTTATCTCTGCGAGCCGAAGGGACACACACACATACATACACACACACTCACAAATACACACACACACACACGCACGCGCACACGCACACACACATACACTCACACACACACAAACACGCCCACACGCACACACACATACATTCTTCACCTCTCGACTCCTACCTATTAGTCGCCTCTTACGATAGGCAGGACCTTCTTGCCTTGGCCGTGTTCTTATCACTGCAAGCCGAACGGACACACACACATACTCACACACGCACACACACACGCACACACGCACACACACATACACTTTTCACCTCTCGACTCCTACTTATTAGTCGCCCACTCTTCGCCTCTCGACTCCTATCCATTAGTCGCCCCGTACGATTTGCATCGCTTTCTTGCCACGGCTGTTTTCTTATCTCTGCGAGCCGAAGGGACACACACACATACATACACACACACTCACAAACACACACACACACGCACGCACACACGCACACACACATACACTCACACACACACAAACACGCCCACACGCACACACACATACATTCTTCACCTCTCGACTCCTACCTATTAGTCGCCTCTTACGATAGGCAGGGCCTTCTTGCCTCGGTCGTGTTTTTATCTCTGCAAGCCGAACTAACACACACACATACTCACACACGCACACACACACGCACACCCGCACACACACATACACTTTTCACCTCTCGACTCCTACTTATTAGTCGCCCACTTTTCACCTCTCGACTCCTACTTATTAGTCGCCCACTCTTCGCCTCTCGACTCCTATCCATTAGTCGCCCACACACACACACACGCACACCCGCACACACACGCACCCACGCACACGCACACGCACACGCACACGCACACGCACACACTCTCCACCTCTCGACTCCTATCCATTAGCCGCCTCTTAAGACAGGTAGGGCCTTCTTGCCACGGCCGTAATCTTATCTCTGCGAGCCGAGCGGACAAACACACACACTCACACACACACACACACACATACACTCTTCACCTCTCGACCCCTACCTTTTAGTCGCCTCTTACGAGAGGCAGGGCCTTCTTGCCCCGGCCGTATTCATATCTCTGCAAGCCGAACGGACACACACACTCATACACACACACTCACACACGCACAAACACACGCACACACACATACACTTTTCACCTCTCGACTCCTACTTATTAGTCGCCCACTTTTCACCTCTCGACTCCTACTTATTAGTCGCCCACTCTTCGCCTCTCGACTCCTATCCATTAGTCGCCCACACACACACACACGCACACACGCACACACACATACACTCACACACACACAAACACGCCCACACGCACACACACATACATTCTTCACCTCTCGACTCCTACCTATTAGTCGCCTCTTACGATAGGCAGGGCCTTCTTGCCTCGGTCGTGTTTTTATCTCTGCAAGCCGAACTAACACACACACATACTCACACACGCACACACACACGCACACACGCACACACACATACACTTTTCACCTCTCGACTCCTACTTATTAGTCGCCCACTTTTCACCTCTCGACTCCTACTTATTAGTCGCCCACTCTTCGCCTCTCGACTCCTATCCATTAGTCGCCCACACACACACACACACGCACACACGCACACACACGCACCCACGCACACGCACACGCACACGCACACGCACACGCACACACTCTCCACCTCTCGACTCCTATCCATTAGCCGCCTCTAAAGACAGGTAGGGCCTTCTTGCCACGGCCGTAATCTTATCTCTGCGAGCCGAGCGGACAAACACACACACTCACACACACACACACATACACTCTTCACCTCTCGACCCCTACCTTTTAGTCGCCTCTTACGATAGGCAGGGCCTTCTTGCCTCGGCCGTGTTTTTATCTCTGCAAGCCGAACTAACACACACACATACTCACACACGCACACACACACGCACACACGCACACACACATACACTTTTCACCTCTCGACTCCTACTTATTAGTCGCCCACTTTTCACCTCGCGACTCCTACTTATTAGTCGCCCACTCTTCGCCTCTCGACTCCTATCCATTAGTCGCCCACACACACACACACACGCACACACGCACACACACGCACCCACGCACACGCACACGCACACGCACACGCACACGCACACACTCTCCACCTCTCGACTCCTATCCATTAGCCGCCTCTTAAGACAGGTAGGGCCTTCTTGCCACGGCCGTAATTTATCTCTGCGAGCCGAGCGGACAAACACACACACGCACACACGCACACAAACATTCACTCTTCACCTCTCGACTCCTACCCATTAGTCGCCTCTTACGACAGGCAAGGCCTTCTTGCCTCGGCCGTATTCTTATCTCTGCAAGCCGAACGGACACATACACACGCACACACACACACACACACAAAAACACTTTTCACCTCTCGACTCCTACCCATTAGTTGCCTCTTACGACAGGCATGGCCTTCTTGCCTCGGCCGTATTCTAATCTCTGCGAGCCGAATGGACACACACATACATACACACACACTTACACACGCACAAACACACACACCCACACACGCACACACACACACACACACACACATACACTATTCACCTTTCGACTCCTACCTATTAGTCGCCCCTTACAAGAGAGAGGGCCTTCTTGCCTCGGCCGTATTCTTATCTCTGCAAGCCAAACAGACACACACACATACACACACACTTACACACGCACACACACGCACACACACGCACACTCACACACACATACACTCTTCACCACTCGACTCCTACTTATTAGTCGCCTCTTACGACAGGCAGGGCCTTCTTGCCACGGCCGTGTTCGTATCTCTGCAAGCCGACTGGACACACACACTCACACACACAAATACACACACACACTCACACATGCACACACACGCACACACGCACACTCACACACACATACACTCTTCACCTCTCGACTCCTACCCATTAGTCGCCTCTTACGACAGGCAGGGCCTTCTTGCCACGGCCGTGTTCTTATCTCTGCGAGCCGACTGGACACACACACACTCACACACACAAATACACACACACACACTCACACACGCACACACACGCACACTCACACACACATACACTCTTCACCTCTCGACTCCTACCCATTAGTCGCCTCTTACGAAAGGCAGGGCCTTCTTGCCACGGCCGTGTTCTTATCTCTGAGAGCCGACTGAACACACACACACTCACACACGCACACACACGCACACACGCACTTACACACATACACTCTTCACCTCTCGACTCCTACGCATTAGTCGCCGCTTACGACAGGCAGGGCCTTCTTGGCACGGACGTGTCCTTATCACTGCGAGCCGACCGGACACACACACTCACACACGCACACACACACGCACACACGCACACACACACGTACACTCTTCACCTCTCGACTCCTACCCATTAGTTGCCCCTTACGACAGGCAGGCCTTCTTGCCTCGGCCGTATTCTAATCTCTGCGAGCCGAATGGACACGCATACATACACACACACACTTACACACGCACAAACACACACACACCCACACACGCACACACACACACACATACACTCTTCACCTCTCGACTCCTACCAATTAGTCGCCACTTACGACAGGCAGGGCCCTCTTGCCTTGGCCGTATTCTTATCTCTGCAAGCCGAACGGACACATACCCACTCACACACACAAGCACGCACACACGCACACACACGCACACACACAAAAACACTTTTCACCTCTCGACTCCTACCAATTAGTCGCCACTTACGACAGGCAGGGCATTCTTGCCTCGGCCGTATTCTTATCTCTGCAAGCCGAACGGACATATACACACTCACACACACACGCACGCACACACGCACACACACGCACACACACACACAAATACATTCTTCACCTCTCGACTCCTACCCATTAGTCGCCTCTTACGACAGGCATTGCCTTGTTGCCTCGGCCGTATTCTAATCTCTGCGAGCCGAATGGACACACACAAACATACACACACACACTTACACACGCACAAACACACACACACCCACACACGCACACACTCACGTACTCTCTTCACCTCTCGACTCCTACCCATTAGTCTCCTCTTACGACAGGCAGGGACTTCTTGCCACGGCCGTGTTCTTATCTCTGCAAGCCAAACGGACACACACACACGCACACACAAACACACGCACACAGGCACACACGCACACACGCACACACGCACACGCACACATTCTCTACCTCTCGATTCCTATCCATTAGTCGCCTCTTAAGACAGGCAGGGCCTTCTTGCCACGGACGTATTCTTATCTCTGCGAGCCGAAAGGACACACACACACACGCACACACAAACACACGCACACAGGCACACACGCACACACGCACACGTACACGCACACGCACACACTCTCCACCTCTCGACTAATATCCATTAGTCGCCTCTTAAGACAGGCAGGGCGTTCTTGCCTCGGCCGTATTCTTATCTCTGCAAGCCAAACGGACACACACACACATACACACACATACTCACACACGCACAAACACACGCACACACACAAAGACACATACACTCTTCACCTCTCGACTCCTATTCATTAGTCGCCTCTTACGACAGGCAGGGACTTCTTGCCACGGCCGTGTTCTTATCTTTGCGAGCCGAACGGACACACACACATACACACACACGCACACACACACGCACACACGCACCCACACACATACTCTCTTCACCTCTCGACTCCTACTTATTAGTCGCCCACTCTTCACATCTCGACTGCTACCCATTAGTCGCCCCGTACGATTTGCATCGCCTTCTTGCCACGGCTGTTTTCTTATCTCTGCGAGCCGAAGGGACACACACACACATACATACACACACACTCACAAACACACACACACACACACGCACGCGCACACGCACACACACATACACTCACACACACACAAACACGCCCACACGCACACACACATACATTCTTCACCTCTCGACTCCTACCTATTAGTCGCCTCTTACGATAGGCAGGGCCTTCTTGCCTTGGCCGTGTTCTTATCACTGCAAGCCGAACGGACACACACACATACTCACACACGCACACACACACGCACACACGCACACACACATACACTTTTCACCTCTCGACTCCTACTTATTAGTCGCCCACTCTTCGCCTCTCGACTCCTATCCATTAGTCGCCCCGTACGATTTGCATCGCTTTCTTGCCACGGCTGTTTTCTTATCTCTGCGAGCCGAATGGACACACACACATACTCACACACGCACACACACACGCACACACGCACACACACATACACTCTTCACCTCTCGACTCCTACCTATTAGTCGCCCCTTACAACTGGCAGGGTCTTCTTGCCTTGGCCGTATTCTTACCTCTGCAAGCCAGACGGACACACACACATACACACACACACGCACACACACGCACACACGCACACACACACATACACTCTTCACCTCTCGACCCCTACCCATTAGTCGCCTCTTACGACAGGCAGGGCCTTCCTGCCACGGCCATGTTCTTATCTCTGCGAGCCGACCGGACACACACACTCACACACACAAATACAAGAACACACACACACACGCACGCACACACGCGCACACACACATATACACTCTCCACCTTTCGACTCCTATCCATTAGTCGCCTCTTAAGACAGGCATGACCTTCTTGCTACGGACGTATTCTTATCTCTGCAAGCCGAACGGACACACACACATACTCACACACGCACACACACACGCACACACGTACACACACACATACACTCTTCACCTCTCGACTCCTACCCATTAGTCGCCTCTTACGACAGGCAGGGACTTCTTGCCACGGCCGTGTTCTCATTTCAGCGAGACGACCGGACACACACACACACGCACACACAAACACACGCACACAGGCACAAACGCACACACGCAAACGCACACGCACACGCACACACTCTCCACCTCTCGAGTCCTATCCATTAGTCGCCTCTTAAGACAGGCAGAGCCTTCTTGCAACGAACGCATTCTTATCTCTGCGAGCCGAAAGGACACGCACACACACTCACACACAAACACACACACGCAAGCACACATACACTATTCACCTCTCGACTTCTACCCATTATTCTCCTCTTACGACAGGCAGGGACTTCTTGCCACGGCCGTGTTCTTATCTCTGCAAGCCGAACGGACACACACACACGCACACACAAACACACACACACACACACGCACACACGCACACACACGCACCCACGCACACGCACACGCACACGCACACGCACACGCACACACTCTCCACCTCTCGACTCCTATCCATTAGCCGCCTCTTAAGACAGGTAGGGCCTTCTTGCCACGGCCGTAATCTTATCTCTGCGAGCCGAGCGGACAAACACACACACTCACACACACACACACACACATACACTCTTCACCTCTCGACCCCTACCTTTTAGTCGCCTCTTACGAGAGGCAGGGCCTTCTTGCCCCGGCCGTATTCATATCTCTGCAAGCCGAACGGACACACACACTCATACACACACACTTACACACGCACAAACACACATACACGCACACACGCACACAAACATACACTCTTCACCTCTCGACTCCTACCCATTAGTCGCCTCTTACGACAGGCAAGGCCTTCTTGCTTCGGCCGTATTCTTATCTCTGCAAGCCGAACGGACACATACACACGCACACACACGCACACACACAAAAACACTTTTCACCTCTCGACTCCTACCCATTAGTTGCCTCTTACGACAGGCATGGCCTTCTTGCCTCGGCCGTATTCTAATCTCTGCGAGCCGAATGGACACACACATACATACACACACACTTACACACGCACAAACACACACACACCCACACACGCACACACACACACACACATACACTATTCACCTTTCGACTCCTACCTATTAGTCGCCCCTTACAAGAGAGAGGGCCTTCTTGCCTCGGCCGTATTCTTATCTCTGCAAGCCAAACAGACACACACACATACACACACACTTACACACGCACACACACGCACACACGCACACACACACACACACTCTTCACCTCTCGACTCCTACCAATTAGTCGCCACTTACGACAGGCAGGGCCTTCTTGCCTCGGCCGTATTCTTATCTCTGCAAGCCGAACGGACACACACACACTCACACACACACGCACGCACACACGCACACACACGCACACACACACACACACACAAATACACTCTTCACCTCTCGACTCCTACCCATTAGTCGCCATTTACGACAGGCAGGGCCTTCTTGCCTCGGCCGTATTCTTATCTCTGCAAGCCGAACGGACACACACACACTCACACACAGACGCACGCACACACGCACACACACGCACACACGCACACACACACATACACTCTTCACCTCTCGACTCCTACCCATTAGTCGCCTCTTAACGACAGGCAGTGCCTTCTTGCCACGGCCGTGTTCTCATCTCTGCGAGCCGACTGGACACACACACACACACACTGACACACACACATACACACACACACTCACACACGCACGCACACACGCACACACATACACACACTCTTCACCTCTCGACTCCTACCCATTATTCTCCTCTTACGACAGGCAGGGACTTCTTGCCACGGCCGTGTTCTTATCTCTGCAAGCCAAACGGACACACACACACTCACACACACACACACGCACACGCACCCGCACACGCACACACTCTCCACCTCTCGACTCCTATCCATTAGTCGCCTCTTACGACAGGCATGGCCTTCTTGCCACCGCTTTTTTCTTATCTCTGCGAGCGAAGGGACACACACACATACTCACACACGCCCACACACACGCACACACGTACACACACACACATACACTCTTCACCTCTCGACTCCTACCCATTAGCCGCCTCTTACGACAGGCAGGGCCTTCTTGCCACGGCCGTGTTCTCATTTCAGCGAGCTGACCGGACACACACACACGCACACACAAACACACGCACACAGGCACAAACGCACACACGCAAACGCACACGCACACGCACACACTCTCCACTTCTCGAGTCCTATCCATTAGTCGCCTCTTAAGACAGGCAGAGCCTTCTTGCAACCAACGCATTCTTATCTCTGCGAGCCGAAAGGACACACACACTCACTCACACACAAACACACACACGCAAGCACACATACACTATTCACCTCTCGACTTCGGCCCATTATTCTCCTCTTACGACAGGCAGGGACTTGTTGCCACGGCCGTGTTCTTATCTCTGCAAGCCGAACGGACACACACACACGCACACACAAACACACACACACACGCACACACGCACACACACGCACCCATACACACGCACACGCACACGCACACACTCTCCACCTCTCGACTCCTATCCATTAGCCGCCTCTTAAGACAGGTAGGGCCTTCTTGCCACGGCCGTAATCTTATCTCTGAGAGCCGAGCGGACAAACAAACACACTCACACACACACACACACACACACACACATACACTCTTCACCTCTCGACCCCCACCTTTTAGTCGCCTCTAACGAGAGGCAGGGCCTTCTTGCCCCGGCCGTATTCATATCTCTGCAAGCCGAACGGACACACACACTCATACACACACACTCACACACGCACAAACACACATACACGCACACACGCACACACACATACACTCTTCACCTCTCGACTCCTACCTATTAGTCGCCTCTTACGATAGGCAGGGCCTTCTTGCCTCGGTTGTGCTCTTATCTCCGCAAGCCGAACTAACAAACACACATACTCACACACGCACACACGCACACACGCACACACGCATACACACATACACTCTTCACCTCTCGACTCCTACTTATTAGTCGCCCCTTACAAGAGGCAGGGCTTTCTTGCCTCGGGCGTATTCTTATCTCTGCAAGCCAAACAGACACAAACATATACACACACACACACGCACACACACGCACACACGCACACACACACACATACACTCTTCACCTCTCGACTCCTACCCGTTAGTTGCCTCTTAACGACAGGCAGTGCCTTCTTGCCACGGCCGTGTTCTCATCTCTGCGAGCCGACCGGACACACACACACACTGACACACACACATACACACACACACTCACACACGCACGCACACACGCACACACACACATACACTCTTCACCTCTCGACTCCTACCCATTATTCTCCTCTTACGACAGGCAGGGACTTCTTGCCACGGCCGTGTTTTTATCTCTGCAAGCCAAACGGACACACACACACACGCACACACACACACACGCACACGCACACGCACACGCACACACTCTCCACCTCTCGACTCCTATCCATTAGTCGCCTCTTACGACAGGCATGGCCTTCTTGCCACCGCTTTTTTCTTATCTCTGCGAGCGAAGGGACACACACACACACATACACACACACTCACACACACACACGCACATACGCACGCACACACGTACACACACATACATTCTTCACCTCTCTAATCCTAACTATTAGTCGCCTCTCACGACAGGCAGGGCCTTCTTGCCTCGGCCGTGTTCTTATTTCTGCAAGACGAACGGACACACACACATACTCACACACTCACACACACACGCACACACGCACACACGCACAAACACACACATGCACTCTTCACCTCTCTACTCCTACCTATTAGTCGCCTATTACGATAGGCAGGGCCTGCTTGCCTCGGTCGTGTTCTTATTTCTGCAAGCCGAACTAATACACACACATACTCACACACGCACACACACACACACACGCACACACGCACACACACACACATACACTCTTCACATTTCGACTCCTACTTATTAGTCGCCCATTACAAGAGGCAGGGCCTTCTTGCCTCTGCCGTATTTTTATCTCTGCAAGCCAAACAGACACACACACATACACACACACTTACACACGCACCCACACGCACACACTCTCCACCTCTCGACTCCTATCCATTAGTAGCCTCTTACGACAGGCAGGGCCTTCTTGCCACAAACGTATACCTATCTCTGCGAGCCGAACGGACACACACACACACACTTGCACACATACACACACACACATACACGCTTCACCTCTCGACTCCTACCCCTTAGTCGTTTCTTACAGCAAGCATGGCCTTCTTGCCACGGACGTATTCTTATCTCTGCGAGCCGAAGGGATACACACACACATACACACACACACACACACGCACACACGCACACACACACATACACTCTTCACCTCTTGACTCCTACCTATTAGTCGCCTCTTCCGATAGGCAGGGCCTTCTTGCCTCGGTCGTGCTCTTATCTCTGCAAGCCGAACGGACACACACACTCACACACAAATACACACACACACTCACACATGCACACACACGCACACACGCACACTCACCCACACATACACTCTTCACCTCTCGACTCCTACCCATTAGTCGCCTCTTACGACAGGCAGGGCCTTCTTGCCACAGCCGTGTTCGTATCTCTGCGAGCCGACTGGACACACACACTCACACACACAAATACACACACACACTCACACATGCACACACACGCACACACGCACACTCACACACACATACACTCTTCACCTCTCGACTTCTACCCATTAGTCGCCTCTTACGACAGGCAGGGCCTTCTTGCCACGGCCGTGTTCTTATCTCTGCGAGCCGACTGGACACACACACACTCACACACACAAATACACACACACACTCACACACGCACACTCACACACACATACACTCTTCACCACTCGACTCCTACCCATTAGTCGCCTCTTACGACAGGCAGGGCCTTCTTGCCACGGCCGTGTTCGTATCTCTGCGAGCCGACTGGACACACACACTCACACACACAAATACACACACACACTCACACATGCACACACACGCACACACGCACACTCACACACACATACACTCTTCACCTCTCGACTCCTACCCATTAGTCGCCTCTTACGACAGGCAGGGCCTTCTTGCCACGGCCGTGTTCTTATCTCTGCGAGCCGACTGGACACACACACACTCACACACACAAATACACACACACTCACACACGCACACACACGCACACTCACACACACATACACTCTTCACCTCTCGACTCCTACCCATTAGTCGCCTCTTACGAAAGGCAGGGCCTTCTTTCCACGGCCGTGTTCTTTTCTCTGAGAGCCGACTGGACACACACACACACTCACACACGCACACACACGCACACACGCACTTACACACATACACTCTTCACCTCTCGACTCCTACGCATTAGACGCCGCTTACGACAGGCAGGGCCTTCTTGGCACGGACGTGTCCTTATCACTGCGAGCCGACCGGACACACACACTCACACACGCACACACACACGCACACACGCACACACACACGTACACTCTTCACCTCTCGACTCCTACCCATTAGTTGCCTCTTACGACAGGCATGGCCTTCTTGCCTCGGCCGTATTCTAATCTCTGCGAGCCGAATGGACACGCATACATACACACACACACTTACACACGCACAAACACACACACACCCACACACGCACACACACACACACACACACACACACATACACTCTTCACCTCTCGACTCCTACCAATTAGTCGCCACTTACGACAGGCAGGGCCCTCTTGCCTTGGCCGTATTCTTATCTCTGCAAGCCGAACGGACACATACACACTCACACACACAAGCACGCACACACGCACACACACGCACACACACAAAAACACTTTTCACCTCTCGACTCCTCCCAATTAGTCGCCACTTACGACAGGCAGGGCATTCTTGCCATGGCCGTATTCTTATCTCTGCAAGCCGAACGGACATATACACACTCACACACACACGCACGCACACACGCACACACACGCACACAAACACACAAATACATTCTTCACCTCTCGACTCCTACCCATTAGTCGCCCCTTACGACAGGCATTGCCTTGTTGCCTCGGCCGTATTCTAATCTCTGCGAGCCGAATGGACACACACAAACATACACACACACACTTACACACGCACAAACACACACACACCCACACACGCACACACTCACGTACTCTCTTCACCTCTCGACTCCTACCCATTAGTCGCCTCTTACGACAGGCAGGGACTTCTTGCCACGGCCGTGTTCTTATCTCTGCAAGCCGAACGGACATACACACACGCACACACAAACACACGCACACGTACACGCACACGCACACACTCTCCACCTCTCGACTAATATCCATTAGTCGCCTCTTAAGACAGGCAGGGCGTTCTTGCCTCGGCCGTATTCTTATCTCTGCAAGACAAACGGACACACACACACACATACACACACACATACTCACACACGCACAAACACACGCACACACACAAAGACACATACACTCTTCACCTCTCGACTCCTATTCATTAGTCGCCTCTTACGACAGGCAGGGACTTCTTGCCACGGCCGTGTTCTTATCTTTGCGAGCCGAACGGACACACACACATACACACACACGCACACACACGCACACACGCACCCACACACATACTCTCTTCACCTCTCGACTCCTACTTATTAGTCGCCCACTCTTCACATCTCGACTCCTACCCATTAGTCGCCCCGTACGATTTGCATCGCCTTCTTGCCACGGCTGTTTTCTTATCTCTGCGAGCCGAAGGGACACACACACATACATACACACACACTCACAAACACACACACACACACACGCACGCGCACACGCACACACACATACACTCACACACACACAAACACGCCCACACGCACACACACATACATTCTTCACCTCTCGACTCCTACCTATTAGTCGCCTCTTACGATAGGCAGGGCCTTCTTGCCTTGGCCGTGTTCTTATCACTGCAAGCCGAACGGACACACACACATACTCACACACGCACACACACACGCACACACGCACACACACATACACTTTTCACCTCTCGACTCCTACTTATTAGTCGCCCACTCTTCGCCTCTCGACTCCTATCCATTAGTCGCCCCGTACGATTTGCATCGCTTTCTTGCCACGGCTGTTTTCTTATCTCTGCGAGCCGAAGGGACACACACACATACATACACACACACTCACAAACACACACACACACGCACGCACACACGCACACACACATACACTCACACACACACAAACACGCCCACACGCACACACACATACATTCTTCACCTCTCGACTCCTACCTATTAGTCGCCTCTTACGATAGGCAGGGCCTTCTTGCCTCGGTCGTGTTTTTATCTCTGCAAGCCGAACTAACACACACACATACTCACACACGCACACACACACGCACACACGCACACACACATACACTTTTCACCTCTCGACTCCTACTTATTAGTCGCCCACTTTTCACCTCTCGACTCCTACTTATTAGTCGCCCACTCTTCGCCTCTCGACTCCTATCCATTAGTCGCCCACACACACACACACGCACACACGCACACACACGCACCCACGCACACGCACACGCACACGCACACACTCTCCACCTCTCGACTCCTATCCATTAGCCGCCTCTTAAGACAGGTAGGGCCTTCTTGCCACGGCCGTAATCTTATCTCTGCGAGCCGAGCGGACAAACACACACACTCACACACACACACACACACATACACGCTTCACCTCTCGACCCCTACCTTTTAGTCGCCTCTTACGAGAGGCAGGGCCTTCTTGCCCCGGCCGTATTCATATCTCTGCAAGCCGAACGGACACACACACTCATACACACACACTCACACACGCACAAACACACGCACACACACATACACTTTTCACCTACTTATTAGTCGCCCACTCTTCGCCTCTCGACTCCTATCCATTAGTCGCCCACACACACACACACGCACACACGCACACACACGCACCCACGCACACGCACACGCACACGCACACGCACACGCACACGCACACACTCTCCACCTCTCGACTCCTATCCATTAGACGCCTCTTAAGACAGGTAGGGCCTTCTTGCCACGGCCGTAATCTTATCTCTGCGAGCCGAGCGGACAAACACACACACTCACACACACACACACACACATACACTCTTCACCTCTCGACCCCTACCTTTAAGTCGCCTCTTACGATAGGCAGGGCCTTCTTGCCTCGGTCGTGTTTTTATCTCTGCAAGCCGAACTAACACACACACATACTCACACACGCACACACACACGCACACACGCACACACACATACAATTTTCACCTCTCGACTCCTACTTATTAGTCGCCCACTTTTCACCTCTCGACTCCTACTTATTAGTCGCCCACTCTTCGCCTCTCGACTCCTATCCATTAGTCGCCCACACACACACACACACGCACACACGCACACACACGCACCCACGCACACGCACACGCACACGCACACGCACACGCACACACTCTCCACCTCTCGACTCCTATCCATTAGCCGCCTCTTAAGACAGGTAGGGCCTTCTTGCCACGGCCGTAATTTATCGCTGCGAGCCGAGCGGACAAACACACACACGCACACACGCACACAAACATACACTCTTCACCTCTCGACTCCTACCCATTAGTCGCCTCTTACGACAGGCAAGGCCTTCTTGCCTCGGCCGTATTCTTATCTCTGCAAGCCGAACGGACACATACACACGCACACACACGCACACACACAAAAACACTTTTCACCTCTCGACTCCTACCCATTAGTTGCCTCTTACGACAGGCATGGCCTTCTTGCCTCGGCCGTATTCTAATCTCTGCGAGCCGAATGGACACACACATACATACACACACACTTACACACGCACAAACACACACACACCTACACACGCACACACACACACACACATACACTATTCACCTTTCGACTCCTACCTATTAGTCGCCCCTTACAAGAGAGAGGGCCTTCTTGCCTCGGCCGTATTCTTATCTCTGCAAGCCAAACAGACACACACACATACACACACACTTACACACGCACACACACGCACACACGCACACACACACATACACTCTTCACCTCTCGACTCCTACCAATTAGTCGCCACTTACGACAGGCAGAGCCTTCTTGCCTCGGCCGTATTCTTATCTCTGCAAGCCGAACGGACACACACACACTCACACACACACGCACGCACACACGCACACACACGCACACACACACACACACACAAATACACTCTTCACCTCTCGACTCCTACCCATTAGTCGCCACTTACGACAGGCAGGGCCTTCTTGCCTCGGCCGTATTCTTATCTCTGCAAGCCGAACGGACACACACACACTCACACACAGACGCACGCACACACGCACACACACGCACACACGCACACACACACATGCACTCTTCACCTCTCGACTCCTACCAATTAGTCGCCACTTACGACAGGCAGGGCCTTCTTGCCTCGGCCGTATTCTTATCTCTGCAAGCCCTACGGACACACACACACTCACACACACACGCACGCTCACACGCACACACACGCACACACGCACACACACACATACACTCTTCACCTCTCGACTCCTACCTATTAGTCGCCTCTTACGATAGGCAGGGCCTTCTTGCCTCGGTTGTGCTCTTATCTCTGCAAGCCGAACTAAAACACACACATACTCACACACGCACACACGCATACACACATACACTCTTCACCTCTCGACTCCTACTTATTAGTCGCCCCTTACAAGAGGCAGGACCTTCTTGCCTCGGCCGTATTCTTATCTCTGCAAGCCAAACAGACACACACACATACACACACACGCACACACACGCACACACCCACACACACACATACACTCTTCACCTCTCGACTCCTACCCATCATTCTCCTCTTACGACAGGCAGGGACTTCTTGCCACGGCCGTGTTCTTATCTCTGCAAGCCAAACGGACACACACACACTCACACACCCACACACGCACACGCACACGCACCCGCACACGCACACACTCTCCACCTCTCGACTCCTATCCATTAGTCGCCTCTTACGACAGGCATGGCCTTCTTGCCACCGCTTTTTTCTTATCTCTGCGAGCGAAGGGACACACACACACACACATACACACACACACTCACACACACATGCACACACGCACGCACACACGCACACACACATACACTCACACACACAAACACGCACATAAGCACACACATACATTCTTCACCTCTCTAATCCTACCTATTAGTCGCCTCTCACGACAGGCAGGGCCTTCTTGCCTCGGCCGTATTCTTATCTCTGCAAGCCAAACAGACACACACACATACACACACACTTACGCACGCACACACACGCACACACGCACACACACACATACACTCTTCTCCTCTCGACTCCTACCAATTCGTCGCCACTTACGACAGGCAGGGCCTTCTTGCTGCGGCCGTATTCTTATCTCTGCAAGCCGAACGGACACACACACACTCACACACACACGCACGCACACACGCACACACACGCACGCACACACACACAAATACACTCTTCACCTCTCGACTCCTACCCATTAGTCGCCACTTACGACAGGCAGGGCCTTCTTGCCTCGGCTGTATTCTTATCTCTGCAAGCCGAACGGACGCACACACTCACACACACACGCACGCACACACGCACACACACGCACACACGCACACACACACATACACTCTTTACCTCTCGACTCCTACAAATTAGTCGCCTCTTACGATAGGCAGGACCTTCTTGCCTCGGTTGTGCTCTTATCTCTGCAAGCCGAACTAACAAACACACATACTCACACACGCACACACGCACACACGCATACACACATACACTCTTCACCTCTCGACTCCTACTTATTAGTCGCCCCTTACAAGAGGAAGGGCCTTCTTGCCTCGGCCGTATTCTTATCTCTGCAAGCCAAACAGACACAAACATATACACACACACGCACACACACGCACACACGCACACACACACATACACTCTTCACCTCTCGACTCCTACCCATTAGTTGCCTCTTAACGACAGGCAGTGACTTCTTGCCACGGCCGAGTTCTCATCTCTGCGAGCCGACCGGACACACACACACACTGACACACACACATACACACACACACTCACACACGCACGCACACACGCACACACACATACACTCTTCACCTCTCGACTCCTACCCATTATTCTCCTCTTACGACAGGCAGGGACTTCTTGCCACGGCCGTGTTTTTATCTCTGCAAGCCAAACGGACACACACACACACACACGAACACACACACACACACGCACACGCACACGCACACGCACACGCACACACTCTCTACCTCTCGACTCCCATCCATTAGTCGCCTCTTACGACAGGCATGGCCTTCTTGCCACCGCTTTTTTCTTATCTCTGCGAGCGAAGGGACACACACACACATACACACACACACACTCACACAAACACACGCACATACGCACGCACACACGCACACACACATACGTTCTTCACCTCTCTAATCCTACCTATTAGTCGCCTCTCACGACAGGCAGGGCCTTCTTGCCTCGGCCGTGTTCTTATTTCTGCAAGACGAACGGACACACACACATACTTACACACGCACACACGCACGCACACACGCACACACACATACACTCTTCACCTCTCGACTCCTACCCATTAGTCGCCTCTTAACGACAGGCAGTGCCTTCTTGCCACGGCCGTGTTCTCATCTCTGCGAGCCGACCGGACACACACACACACTGACACACACACATACACACACACACTCACACACGCACGCACACACGCACACACATACATACACTCTTCACCTCTCGACTCCTACCCATTATTCTCCTCTTACGACAGGCAGGGACTTCTTGCCACAGCCGTGTTCTTATCTCTGCCAGCCAAACGGACACACACACACGCACACACACACACACGCACACGCACCCGCACACGCACACACTCTCCACCTCTCGACTCCTATCCATTAGTCGCCTCTTACGACAGGCATGGCCTTCTTGCCATCGCTTTTTTCTTATCTCTGCGAGCGAAGGGACACACACACACACATACACACACACATTCACACACACATGCACACACGCACGCACACACGCACACGCACACGCACACGCACACACTCTCCACCTCTCGACTCCTATCCATTAGTCGCCTCTTACGACAGGCATGGCCTTCTTGCCACCGCTTTTTTCTTATCTCTGCGAGCGAAGGGACACACACACACACATACACACACACACTCACACACACACACGCACATACGCACGCACACACGCACACCCACATACATTCTTCACCTCTCTAATCCTACCTATTAGTCGCCTCTCACGACAGGCAGGGCCTTCTTGCCTCGGCCGTGTTCTTATTTCTGCAAGACGAACGGACACGGACACACATACTTACACACGGACACACGCACGCACACACGCACACACACATACACTCACACACACACAAACACGTACACACGCACACACACATACATTCTTCACCTCTCGACTCCTACCTATTAGTCGCCTCTTACGATAGGCAGGGCCTTCTTGCCTTGGGGGTGTTCTTATCTCTGCAAGCCGAACGGACACACACACATACTCACACACTCACACACACACGCACACACGCACACACACATACACTCTTCACCTCTCGACTCCTACCTATTAGTCGCCTATTACGATAGGCAGGGCCTGCTTGCCTCGGTCGTGTTCTTATTTCTGCAAGCCGAACTAATACACACACATACTCACACACGCACACACACGCACACACGCACACACACACACATACACTCTTCACCTCTCGACTCCTACTTATTAGTCGCCCATTACAAGAGGCAGGGCCTTCTTGCCTCTGCCGTATTTTTATCTCTGCAAGCCAAACAGACACACACACATACACACACACTTACACACGCACCCACACGCACACGCACACGCACACACTCTTCACCTCTCGACTCCTATCCATTAGTCGCCTCTTAAGACAGGCAGGGCCTTCTTGCCACGGACGTATACCTATCTCTGCGAGCCGAACGGACACACACACACACACTTGCACACATACACACATACACGCTTCACCTCTCGACTCCTACCCATTAGTCGCTCCTTACAGCAAGCATGGCCTTCTTGCCACGGACGTATTCTTATCTCTGCGAGCCGAAGGGATACACACACACATACACACACACACACACGCACACACGCACACACACACATACACTCTTCACCTCTTGACTCCTACCTATTAGTCGCCTCTTACGATAGGCAGGGCCTTCTTGCCTCGGTCGTGCTCTTATCTCTGCAAGCCGAACGGACACACACACACACACACATACACACACACTCTCACACGCACACACACGCACATACGCACACACATATACACTCTTCACTACTCGACTCCTACCCATTAGTCGCCTCTTACGACAGGCAGGGCCTTCTTGCCACGGCCGTGTTCGTATCTCTGCGAGCCGACTGGACACACACACTCACACACACAAATACACACACACACTCACACATGCACACACACGCACACACGCACACTCACACACACATACACTCTTCAACTCTCGACTCCTACCCATTAGTCGCCTCTTACGACAGGCAGGGCCTTCTTGCCACGGCCGTGTTCTTATCTCTGCGAGCCGACTGGACACACACACACTCACACACACAAATACACACACACACTCACACACGCACACACACGCACACTCACACACACATACACTCTTCACCTCTCGACTCCTACCCATTAGTCGCCTCTTACGAAAGGCAGGGCCTTCTTGCCTCGGCCGTATTCTTATCTCTGCAAGCCAAACGGACACACACACACATACACACACACATACTCACACACGCACAAACACACGCACACACACAAAGACACATACACTCTTCACCTCTCGACTCCTATTCATTAGTCGCCTCTTACGACAGGCAGGGACTTCTTGCCACGGCCGTGTTCTTATCTTTGCGAGCCGAACGGACACACACACATACACACACACGCACACACACGCACACACGCACCCACACACATACTCTCTTCACCTCTCGACTCCTACTTATTAGTCGCCCACTCTTCACATCTCGACTCCTACCCATTAGTCGCCCCGTACGATTTGCATCGCCTTCTTGCCACGGCTGTTTTCTTATCTCTGCGAGCCGAAGGGACACACACACATACATACACACACACTCACAAACACACACACACACACACGCACGCGCACACGCACACACACATACACTCACACACACACAAACACGCCCACACGCACACACACATACATTCTTCACCTCTCGACTCCTACCTATTAGTCGCCTCTTACGATAGGCAGGGCCTTCTTGCCTCGGTCGTGTTTTTATCTCTGCAAGCCGAACTAACACACACACATACTCACACACGCACACACACACGCACACACACATACACTTTTCACCTCTCGACTCCTACTTATTAGTCGCCCACTTTTCACCTCTCGACTCCTACTTATTAGTCGCCCACTCTTCGCCTCTCGACTCCTATCCATTAGTCGCCCACACACACACACACGCACACACGCACACACACGCACCCACGCACACGCACACGCACACGCACACGCACACACTCTCCACCTCTCGACTCCTATCCATTAGCCGCCCCTTAAGACAGGTAGGGCCTTCTTGCCACGGCCGTAATCTTATCTCTGCGAGCCGAGCGGACAAACACACACACTCACACACACACACACACATACACTCTTCACCTCTCGACCCCTACCTTTTAGTCGCCTCTTACGAGAGGCAGGGCCTTCTTGCCCCTGCCGTATTCATATCTCTGCAAGCCGAACGGACACACACACTCATACACACACACTCACACACGCACAAACACACGCACACAGACATACACTTTTCACCTCTCGACTCCTACTTATTAGTCGCCCACTTTTCACCTCTCGACTCCTACTTATTAGTCGCCCACTCTTCGCCTCTCGACTCCTATCCATTAGTCGCCCACACACACACACACGCACACACGCACACACACATACACTCACACACACACAAACACGCCCACACGCACACACACATACATTCTTCACCTCTCGACTCTTACGATAGGCAGGGCCTTCTTGCCTCGGTCGTGTTTTTATCTCTGCAAGCCGAACTAACACACACACATACTCACATACGCACACACACACGCACACACGCACACACACATACACTTTTCACCTCTCGACTCCTACTTATTAGTCGCCCACTTTTCACCTCTCGACTCCTACTTATTAGTCGCCCACTCTTCGCCTCTCGACTCCTATCCATTAGTCGCCCACACACACACACACGCACACACGCACACACACGCACCCACGCACACGCACACGCACACGCACACGCACACGCACACACTCTCCACCTCTCGACTCCTATCCATTAGCCGCCTCTTAAGACAGGTAGGGCCTTCTTGCCACGGCCGTAATCTTATCTCTGCGAGCCGAGCGGACAAACACACACACTCACACACACACACACACACATACACTCTTCACCTCTCGACACGCACCTTTAAGTCGCCTCTTACGATAGGCAGGGCCTTCTTGCCTCGGTCGTGTTTTTATCTCTGCAAGCCGAACTAACACACACACATACTCACACACGCACACACACACGCACACACGCACACACACATACACTTTTCACCTCTCGACTCCTACTTATTAGTCGCCCACTTTTCACCTCTCGACTCCTACTTATTAGTCGCCCACTCTTCGCCTCTCGACTCCTATCCATTAGTCGCCCACACACACACACACACGCACACACGCACACACACGCACCCACGCACACGCACACGCACACGCACACGCACACGCACACACTCTCCACCTCTCGACTCCTATCCATTAGCCGCCTCTTAAGACAGGTAGGGCCTTCTTGCCACGGCCGTAATTTATCGCTGCGAGCCGAGCGGACAAACACACACACGCACACACGCACACAAACATACACTCTTCACCTCTCGACTCCTACCCATTAGTCGCCTCTTACGACAGGCAAGGCCTTCTTGCCTCGGCCGTATTCTTATCTCTGCAAGCCGAACGGACACATACACACGCACACACACGCACACACACAAAAACACTTTTCACCTCTCGACTCCTACCCATTAGTTGCCTCTTACGACAGGCATGGCCTTCTTGCCTCGGCCGTATTCTAATCTCTGCGAGCCGAATGGACACACACATACATACACACACACTTACACACGCACAAACACACACACACCTACACACGCACACACACACACACATACACTATTCACCTTTCGACTCCTACCTATTAGTCGCCCCTTACAAGAGAGAGGGCCTTCTTGCCTCGGCCGTATTCTTATCTCTGCAAACCAAACAGACACACACACATACACACACACTTACACACGCACACACACGCACACACGCACACACACACACATACACTCTTCACCTCTCGACTCCTACCAATTAGTCGCCACTTACGACAGGCAGAGCCTTCTTGCCTCGGCCGTATTCTTATCTCTGCAAGCCGAACGGACACACACACACTCACACACACACGCACGCACACACGCACACACACGCACACACACACACACACACACAAATACACTCTTCACCTCTCGACTCCTACCCATTAGTCGCCACTTACGACAGGCAGGGCCTTCTTGCCTCGGCCGTATTCTTATCTCTGCAAGCCGAACGGACACACACACACTCACACACAGACGCACGCACACACGCACATACACGCACACACGCACACACACACATGCACTCTTCACCTCTCGACTCCTACCAATTAGTCGCCACTTACGACAGGCAGGGCCTTCTTGCCTCGGCCGTATTCTTATCTCTGCAAGCCGAACGGACACACACACACTCACACACACACGCACGCTCACACGCACACACACGCACACACGCACACACACATACACTCTTCACCTCTCGACTCCTACCTATTAGTCGCCTCTTACGATAGGCAGGGCCTTCTTGCCTCGGTTGTGCTCTTATCTCTGCAAGCCGAACTAAAACACACACATACTCACACACGCACACACGCATACACACATACACTCTTCACCTCTCGACTCCTACTTATTAGTCGCCCCTTACAAGAGGCAGGACCTTCTTGCCTCGGCCGTATTCTTATCTCTGCAAGCCAAACAGACACACACACATACACACACACGCACACACACGCACACACGCACACACACACATACACTCTTCACCTCTCGACTCCTACCCATCATTCTCCTCTTACGACAGGCAGGGACTTCTTGCCACGGCCGTGTTCTTATCTCTGCAAGCCAAACGGACACACACACACTCACACACCCACACACGCACACGCACACGCACCCGCACACGCACACACTCTCCACCTCTCGACTCCTATCCATTAGTCGCCTCTTACGACAGGCATGGCCTTCTTGCCACCGCTTTTTTCTTATCTCTGCGAGCGAAGGGACACACACACACACACATACACACACACACTCACACACACATGCACACACGCACGCACACACGCACACACACATACACTCACACACACAAACACGCACATAAGCACACACATACATTCTTCACCTCTCTAATCCTACCTATTAGTCGCCTCTCACGACAGGCAGGGCCTTCTTGCCTCGGCCGTATTCTTATCTCTGCAAGCCAAACAGACACACACACATACACACACACTTACACACGCACACACACGCACACACGCACACACACACATACACTCTTCTCCTCTGGACTCCTACCAATTCGTCGCCACTTACGACAGGCAGGGCCTTCTTGCTGCGGCCGTATTCTTATCTCTGCAAGCCGAACGGACACACACACACTCACACACACACGCACGCACACACGCACACACACGCACGCACACACACACAAATACACTCTTCACCTCTCGACTCCTACCCATTAGTCGCCACTTACGACAGGCAGGGCCTTCTTGCCTCGGCTGTATTCTTATCTCTGCAAGCCGAACGGACGCACACACTCACACACACACGCACGCACACACGCACACACACGCACACACGCACACACACACATACACTCTTTACCTCTCGACTCCTACCAATTAGTCGCCTCTTACGATAGGCAGGACCTTCTTGCCTCGGTTGTGCTCTTATCTCTGCAAGCCGAACTAACAAACACACATACTCACACACGCACACACGCACACACGCATACACACATACACTCTTCACCTCTCGACTCCTACTTATTAGTCGCCCCTTACAAGAGGAAGGGCCTTCTTGCCTCGGCCGTATTCTTATCTCTGCAAGCCAAACAGACACAAACATATACACACACACGCACACACACGCACACACGCACACACACACATACACTCTTCACCTCTCGACTCCTACCCATTAGTTGCCTCTTAACGACAGGCAGTGACTTCTTGCCACGGCCGAGTTCTCATCTCTGCGAGCCGACCGGACACACACACACACTGACACACACACATACACAC